>NC_066835.1:11570871-11870871 GCF_001640805.2 Lates calcarifer | reverse complement strand
CAAGCAAAAAAGGACCCATATGATCTACAGTCACTACTGGAAACTCAATTGAACTGCAGGGGAAATCAAGCGCAAAGAAAGAGATGTTTGTTATCAAAAAGGTCATCTACACACACACAATCAGAGGAGGGCAGACTCCTTTGAGAAGTACCAGTCAGAAACACTCGATATGCACACTGACCTGCCCCTGTTAAAAACCTGCTAACCCAACTCCTTTTCAGTCCATTTATTTGTGATGTTTCACTTGATATACTGACAAAAGACTTTGGGGAAGCACCTAATCGCTACCACAAGAAAAAAGATTACGATTTTAAAAGGGAAGATGTGTAATCATATGCTTCAAAGTACCTTTTTCGTTTCAGATACTGGTAACTGTGCAGGCTGATACCCGACAGCTGACAGTGACAAGGTAAAAGATTAAGAAGGATCCAGGTACAGATGGTGGCAGGATACAGGTACCATAGATACCAGCATAAAACTGTGACAACGATATGAACTTCACTGTCTGTTGTCGTGACAGCATGACTATAGAAAGAGAACTCATCACTTCCCATGATGATATTTAAATGGATACAAAGACAATTAGGACAACTTACTTCTGCTGACAGAAGAAGCAAACAGATACATTAACCCCGCAGTGACAGAGAGTTTGGTGAAGCTTGTAGAGTTTGCTTTTTGTCAGACTTCTTTATTTGTTTTGCACATAACAAACATATGACACAATTTTGCTGTTTCACTTTGATGCATCAACAACAGAGACAGTGGCTACTGTAGGCCACAAAGGAAGCACAAGCATTGTGATTTTGATACCAGTCAGCAGTGCTACCCAACAGTATGACCTTAAATTACATTTGCCATATATTTTTTCCATATAAGGCAACTTCCAGAGCTGCAAAAAGTGTAATATGGTGAAAACCTTTGAAGAATATATATACACAAAGCACAGGAAAACTGCATTTCTAAAGAGGAACCACGGTCACAAGACAAGTTACCCCTCGCTAACAGTGACTAAGTGATTGAGAATACCATCAATATGAAATACCTCTCAACCAAATGAATATGAGCTAATATGAGCTTTACCAACTTAGCATTTACTGCAAGTTGACTGTATTGCAAGATATTTCTGTTATTGCATACAATCCATACAAAGACACTGACAGCAGAGTGTGACTAACACAGACTTCATTTGGACCAATTTTAATAAAATAAATATCAGCCAGTAAAAGTTTTCATCTTTTGACCCTGGGTCAATATACAAAATATGTTGCACCTTTTCCCTTTACAATATTTTTCACCTTGGGGCAAAAAAACAAAATACAACATGCAGACATCAGGAAATTAGATTTCTGAAACCAGGGGGGTGAAAATATGAAGAGGAATGAGGTCATGGCTGTGCCCTTTTTATCCCCTTGAGGTAGACAAATAAATCTCTGAGTCTCACATACAAGCTTCATTTGTTGTAAATGTCCAGTTTTGTTGTGATGCAGCAATAACACACATGCCTCCCTGAGACGCAGCTGTCACAATAGGCGAGTACACAGACCTGGGTAAACCTGGATAGAGATTGGTGTTGAGGAATCAGAGAGCAGATGGCTGCCTAGCAGGAATGGAAATGTCCAGGTAGGTGCAGGAGGGGACAGGAAGCAGGAATGACAGGTAGAATGCATTTACAGCATACGTGTGCTTCATCCATTGATGTCCTCTTTCCACAGTATATTTAATATTAAAATACCAGACAGTCCTGAATGTATGTTTAGGCCTGTTTGACCTCACTCATAAACCTCACAGCACTCCAACAAACACTGATACAGACAAGGAATGTGCTACTTTCAAACAAAACTTGTTTGAGAACTCATTGTTCTGTTCAAAAACAGCAGACAGTGTGACCTGACTAGAACAAGTATAGTGGGGACAATTAGAGAGCACGTAGTAAACTGTCAAATGGGTGTAACCTATTTGTGCAGGTTAGGTTCTCAGTAACACAACATTTTCACCAAATCTAAGAACAATCCCAGGATCAGCTCATCACAGTGTCTAGTTTGATCACTTCCACAAAATATGTACATTTCAGTGTCTGTTGAACTTTAAGCACATCTTTAATTTTACTTTACTAAACAAATGACAACTTCCTCGTCTGTGTTTTACTGAAGTAGCTCATCGGCTGATTACATTGGAACAAATGCTGTGTAATATTGAACTTCCGTCTTACTTATGGTAACGCTGGCACTCTTAAAGTGTAGCCCAAAGATTTATTTTCTTCAAAAAGCCCCGTCGGTATTATCTCTACTCGATTCACTTTAATCAAGCTTGAGAAGTAGCATATGTTCTCAACGGACTAACTTAAGAGATTGCGCAAAGTTAGCTGGTTTGCTAACTTTGATGAGAGACAAAAGACAGTTTGAAAAACTAATCGGTTACAACACTAGCACAGTGAAACATTTCAACGAGTCAATTACCTTTTTCTGCATCCTCCATTGTACGTCGGATCGTTGTTTCTGGTAGTTTTAAGTCCAGAGTCTGCAGGTTGCTCACTTTGCTGCTGCAGACCTTCCTGTTCTCTTACTCATGTTGCCAAGCAGCTCGCCGTGCGGGGTGGGGTTCGCTTTGACGTCAGCACGTAGCAGTGTAAACAGAAGCGAGCACGTGGATCAAGTTTGAAAGCATCAACAAGACGCAGCTGCATGGCAACGACACCTCGATATTTGTTTTTTGTTTTGTTTTTTTTAATTGTGCTATTTTAGCATAAACTACTTAAACTACCCTGCTTAGTTATGTGATAAAACAATTCTAGAAAAATATTAATATAAACAGCACATTGTGTTGTAGCTGTTGATTAACTTTGGCACAGTGAGAATTTTTTAACATCAGCAGTATTTATGAACATTTTATATTGTTTTGGACGCATTTACTGTTTGATATCCTAGATGAAAACATAGATTTTGATTCTCAACTATATATTATAAGTCTTGGTTCAGTGTCATATTCACATTTTAGAGGTAAAGAGCTAATCTTGGTTTTCATGAGGGAGATCAAACAGTATATTGACTTGATGCACTTTTCTAAAACTCCAAAGGCTATTAAAACTATTAATACCTTTTTGTTTGTTTGTTTGTTTGCCTGTTTTGTTTGTTTGTACTGCAAACTATATGCTGTTTATGGTCATTTTGTGACAAAAAAAATTATACCTGTTCCCTTATGTCAATAAAAAAAGGAAAAAACTCACAAAATTAAATATGCATATCTGTTATACCCTAATTATACATTATACATTATACATTATACTGGGGAGTTTGTTTTGAATTGGACTATGAAGTTTTCTTCTTCCACTTACCACCATATTTTTAAACAAATCTAGTAGGAATATAGACAATGTTTATAACTTAACTGACAGCAAAATACTGGTAAAGACTCACTTATTTCATATATGGGAGAACAGTTTGATTCACTGCAGGGAAATTAAATTTGTCAGATTCATTCCATGTGTAATGTGAAGTTGATAACCAATGCTTATATGACCTGGAGTCACAAATAGATACACTAATCATACATGGTATGCCATATTGCCCCCTTGAGAATCCAGTGTGTATCCCATTACAGTGGGATATACAACCCCCCACACCCCACCTTATTGTAATCAAAACCTGGGTTAAATCCCACTGTTGTTCACATGCTGTTTGCAAAGCCCTTAATTGAACAGTGCTGAAACTATACACCCAACTATGTCAAGCATCACACACACACACACACACACACACACACACACACACACACAACCACATTGGAGATAGAGAGAGAGAGACGTTCACATGAAAGAGTGCCACCTGCTGGACCTAACCTTGGTGACAGGGAACAGAAACAGACTGGGGGATAGTACATGTTGATATGTTAGAATACTTTACTCTAGGCTATAACATCTCAGTGGTCTCAGGAGGATGCCAGTTTCACATCCAAATGACCACACGTGATTTTGGTGAATTCACATGTTTTGTTTTGTGTTGTTAAATTAAAATAAATTTATAACTGATAGTTATTATTTATATATTTATTCTAATTTAGATATATTATACTATAAACTGTCATATCATGATAGTATACATTACATATCAACATCATATGCTTTGGAAAAAGAAAAAAGGTTGTATTACTATATTGTATTACTATATTGTTGTATTAATATAATGTAATGATTTTGATTAAATATCACAATGAATTCACACATAGCTATATGTTTATACATATATGTTGTCAGTCATATGTAAGCTGCTTTATAGATATTTACATTCATATTATTCAACAAATCGTTTAATATTTTAAATTGTTTTTTTAATAAATAAAATTTAAAAAAATCTACAAAGTACATTAGACACACTCCAAGTTCTTAAAGAATTCCTGTAGAAATATTATAGGAATATTATGGTAACCCCGCTTAACAGAAAGGCTTAAGTGGGGCACACCAGTCAACATTTATGGTTTGAGAAGACAAGCAAAGCCAAAAGATCAAAAGCATGCGGGAAATGGGTGCAGCCTTCAAACACAAAAGACCCCTTGGTGATCAACAGCACCCCCATCTTCCTTTAAAAGCCGCCCCCCCCCCTCCCCTCCAACCCCCCCTTTCTCTGGTCGAGGTGCATTGTGGGGAAGAAAGTCGTTGCCATTCGACCTCTGCGGGGCCTGCGCGGACGCAGCGAGAACCCTGAAATTCATTATGCGTTTAAAACCTTTATTTATTTCCGCATAACCTACATTCTCTCACCGGGAGGGCCAAAGCGGAGAAAAGAAACGACGACGGGCCATCTCTTTCGGAACATACATCGTTTGCAAATACATTATTATTTTTGTCGGAGGGGGATACTGTTGAGAAAGTGAAGATTCTAATATATATTCAGAAAAATGTCCGGTGAGAGAAACCGCAGGTCGTTGGCTTTCCGAGGAGGTGGATTAGCTGGGTTAACGGGTTCCAGCGGTATCGGTGGGGGGAACTGTAACAACAGGGAGGCCCCGGCCTGTCAAGACCGACATTTTAACGGGAACAGGCCGGATCAAGAGGAGGACAGGGATCTGGGGGCGAAAGGACCATCGCAGAGGAGAGTGGAGGGCGCTGGGTCTGTCAGCGATAGCACGGAACCCGAGGCGGAGGAAGAAGAGGACCCGGAAGGGGGCAGCTGGGCAGCCGGGGACGGCGACGATCGTGTGGAAGGCTCGGTGGAAGGGGACGACGGGTCCAGGGAGGGGAGTAGCTGGACAGCGGGGAACGGTCCCAGCAACGCCGACGGCCAGGAGTCGGGAAGCGGTGCCACAGGAGGCGAGACGGGATCCAGGAAATCTGGGGTAGAGATGAGACCGCAGACGTTGCTTCAGAAACACTCACTATTCCATGCTTCGTGGTTGCAAGAGTTTCCATGGCTCAAATTTTGCCAGGAGACGGGACTCATGTCCTGTTCTTGGTGTCACAACATTGCCACTAAAAACAGCGACGAGCTTGTCAAAGGCAGTCGCAACTACAAACGGGCCTTGCTGCTGAGACATCACCTGTCCTCTGAGCACGGGAGAAATGATCCCACCAAACAGGTAACGTTAGCTCACGTTAATGACGCTTTCGCTTAGTTACCTGCGTCGCATTAAATACCTGCCTCACATTAGTCACAGCATGTGTCACTGTCTGTTTTGTTTGTCACTTATAACGATAGTTTGTACAACTTTGAAGACACAGTGAATGCGAAATTGGGTTATTCCCTGAGCTTCACAATCGCCTCTCCTGGCTAATTAGCTAGCACCAGCCTGCTAACCTGAGCTAACAACTAGCCTAGCCAACTAGCCGCTCGTAGCTTTGCTGTCTAACCGGAGGTAGATGGCTAGTGACGGTAGTGGAAAGCCCCCAGTGAGGCTAATGTCGACTAACTGAGTTACTGAATGGCAAAACACGCTCAGCCACTTCCCAGGGTGAGTGACATAAATGTTCGATTCATCTAAAGTGTGGGTGTTTGTCCACTCAGTAGTCAAGCACAAACCTGCTCCAGTATGACACCTGCCAGCCACTGTCAAACTGGAGACTATCTCTCATAATGAGGGATGAACTGTTTGCCACAAATAACTGTTAATCATTTTCAGTCGGCTATAAAATCATTAACATGTGATGGACATTAGTACTTTTTTATATGCACACTGTACAGCAAACCCTTTTGTTGCATCGGCAGCTGTCTTGATTGCTAGCTTACTAGAGGTCACACAATGGCAAGGGCTCGACCCTAGCAGCCTTTGGGGAACCGCACCCCTACCCAACCCCCCCGCCTTTGGCCTCTCATGCAGTTCTGCTGGCTCGCAGTCCCGGGTGACCTCTGGCGCATTTCTTCCTCCTCCACCTCCTCCTCCCTTTGGGGAGCTAAATTAGAGGCATTGTGCTAGAATGACCCCCCAAAATCCATAGATGGTGTCACTTGCAGGGCTGGACAAGAGGAGGAGAGTAAATCATGTTGCCTGGAGCCTGACAGCTTGCCTGGCCCATATGCAACCTTTTGAATAGGCTTGAATGAGGGAAATTGATGTCAGTAAATAGCATGACATGGCATCACCTGACCCTGTCATTCACATATTTCTGGATTAATGGGCTCTAGTTTTGTACCTTTCAGACATATCTTGTGATCAAGGCCCCAATCTGTATGCACAAGACTGGAACCATATATCATGCTAATTAAAAATTACTCCTCCTTATTTAATTGACATATGCTTGAGGTAAAGTTATTGACTGTATGTTACATAGTGAATTGAATGCTTTCAGTTGAAAACAACCAAGCCAGCTTTATATTTGGTGAACCCTGTCGTTATTGATGTGTATGAGGTCTTTTTATTGGTTCATTATTTTTATTGCAGTGTAGGCAGCATTTCTATAGTACTCCCTCAGTGACCTCATAAAAAGAGGGAGTACATATTTGCCTGAACAATCAAATGTCAAAGCATGTTTCTCCTATCAATCCCATATAACAACAAAAACTTATTGTTACTTATTGTTACTTGTACATTTCCACATCCAGCCTCATATCCTGACAATAGTCTGAACTGTCAGGGGAATTAAGTGCAGGATGCTATTTGACTCTAATTTGTGAGCGAAGAGGATTGCACTACTACATTTAGTTCCTTCCTTTGTACACGCAATCACTAATCAGAATGACTTAAAGTGATCCACTAACTTGTACACATCTCTAATTGGTAAGGAGAGCAGGAAGGAGTGGATTAGGGGCTTGGTGTGGCTTTTCCCTAGCAACAAGGACCCCAGACACTGTACAGAGAGGTTATCCAGGCCATTTCCTTGTTTCCTTGAAGGATAATGTCCCATTGCTGCATTGCTGGAAATTATTTAATTCTGTTTTGTATTGAATTATTTCTTGCTGTGTTTGACGTTAGTTTTTTAAAGACTGCCTTTTAAATAAAACAGTAACCCTCCTCAAATATACAGTATTGTTGAAATAATGAGTAGCAGTGTATGTTAAGTTAGGCTGCATTGTGAACTGTGCACTAACGGGGAATTATGGTGTTTCGAGGCAACATCTTATTCTGTTCACCCATTCCTGACGTTAGTCAGGCCTCTGCTGCATTCGTTAAAGCTAACTTGATTAGCCCTAGCACACCAGGGCAGCTGTGGTAAATGTGGGTCTCCTTGGAGAAGGGGGCCGTTGTCTTTAATTCTCTAGATGCCGTCTTGTGCTCAAATTGTTCCTTATGCTCACTGGGAAAAGGTTAAGATGAGGCAAAAGTAGACCATTGGTACTCTGTGATCAGATATGAGAGCATGTATCTGGAACCTGTAATAGCCAGTTTCATTCTCTGGTAACAGTTTTTCCCTTATGTTCACACATTGGTAAAAGGTTATGATGAGAAAGAAGCAGACCACTCCTACACCTATTTTCATACAGAAGATGTGTGTGTGACTAAACATGTTACAGCCACATTTGTTGCCACAGAGCAATGCCTTTTCGTCACCATTTCAGAGAGACTGTTCTACAACCCTAGGTTCGTTATATCAGAACACAGAGAGGTACATTGCATAATTATAACATGAAGTTAGTTTCAGTTTCAGCTCTCCACGGTCAGCCTCTTCATACACTCCCTGTTTTCTCTCTCACCCACCTCTGCGTTCCCTTGTCTCTCTTGTTTTGTTCTTTGTTCCTTTTGTTTGCATCAATAACAAATTTAATTCCCGTCTCGAATAGAGACACCTGCTCACCAAAGCCCAACAATATCTGAGCTATGTTCAACCCAGGACAGGAGAAGGGTCATTTAGTCACGTTAGAAAATGTTTGTGGACCCATTCAGTTTGACGGCTGAATGAATGTTTTACCTGCATTGCTAAATGGGGTGTATGATAAGATAATACAACACTTTGCTGATCCCCAGGAGAGAAAATTCAGACATGGGGGAAGGCTATACAAGTCATTTTCACCCCCTCATTTTAGCTGACTCAAACAGTATACACATTGTTAAGAGTCTCCCCGTGTAGGGAAGGGGATCCACCCATTGCGGTCTGGTGTCTGCCAGATAGATGGGATGTTTATTGGGGGCCACAGGTCAGTGGAATGGGGTGGGGTGGAGCCAGAGGGAGAATTCTTCTCGTTGAATCCATCAGTGACTCTCTCCACCCTTCGCTCGTTCCCCCCCTCCCCCTTTCTCTGCTTCTTCTGTCAGAGCATTGTTAAGAGGCCGGGAGACACTTGGTGCAGCCCTCCCACACCTTGGGCCAAACGCACACTGTGGTATTGTTCTAGTATCTAGGGACAGACGGGTTGGGTGAGGAGAAGGGGGTGATTGAGGGAGGGATACAGTAGATATAGGGAGTTAGGAAAGGACTGGTGGAGTTGGCCTCGGGGCTAGGCTGGACATGTGACTAAATTGATGGTGGGTGGGGGTAAATGAGAGAGGGTATGAAGGCAAACGTGTGTGTGTAAAAGGTAAACAAAAACTGGCTCCAGTGGGCCATTATGTTGCATGGGGACAGTGCTATATCACATGATCTGTTAGAGGTGTGTCTGAGTGTTTGTCATGGATCTGCTGGCCTTGGGGCTTTGTGGTTTGTTTGGGTTTGTGGTTTATTTTTGTTGAGGGGCTCTCTATCCTCTAAGTTACAGCATATGACTTGACTGCATAGTCAGTGTGTCAGTAAGCCTGAATTTATGGCCATCTTGGTTTGCTTAATCCACCTGTAAATCAGTTCTTATTGGCCGTTCACTACAGATTTTGAAGCATCCATGTTTGACCTAGATCAAAGGATTCTTCTTCTCTGGCGCCCTCTTGAATTCTCTTGAAGTCTCTACCATCTCTGGCTCAAAAAAAAAAAAACCCAGCCACGTCATGACTGGGGGAGGTTGATATTGTCCCCACATTCTCTGTTGGCCCAGGCTGGTTTTGCCTCCAGCATCTGCTGTGCAGGGTTGGTCTGCTGGTTCCTTGAGCCTCCTAGCTCACACGTGGCACATCTGGAGAAGGGATGATGCTGCTGATGAGGCCAGTATGGAGCAACTTATCCAGTACCAGGCTGTCCTAGCCTGACTCCAATAAGTGCTCACACACACACTCAAAACTCATATCAGACCTGCCAGGCAAAGTCTTACCTCGCTTGCCCATTGCCTTTCTCTGTGTAATGGATAAAAGCTGTGGGGAGTCATGGGGTTTGGGGGTGGGATGGCTATTTAGCTGAAATGATAAAAGGGGTCTTCATATTCTCCAGTGCTAGGGGACTGGCCTGAAAAGGCTTGTTTATTTATAGCATTTCTGATGCATTGACTTTTTTTTCTGTCTAACTCTCATTGTCTTGTGTCTGTAATGTGTGTTTGAAGATATTTTTGTCACCAGATGTTAAATATAATTAATCTCCCATTAGCATTGCAAGTTAAAAGCTTTTTAGGTCTGAACCTATCATAAGAGGAGAGCTGTAGCCGAAAACAAAAACAAACTGAGCACGACCACCGGCAGTCTTAACTTGAAAGCACATCCAACTCGTCTTGTTGTGATAGCACTCCTGCCTTTCACCACACCACACCAATATATTCCACCAAAGTACTCAACATGATGACCATACCCCTCCAGAGGCTTTGATGTGTATATCATGGAATAATTTTTTCTTCCTCTCCTCATCCTCTTTGCCTCACCCACATTGCACCCTGGCTCTTTTTCTATGCTTGCGAGTGGGAGCTGCTGTGTAATAAGAGAGTGAGTGCTGAGCCCTTTCACAAAGGCCCACAGTGAGTGGACAATAAGCCTCGGGGAGAACACGGGCTATTGTGAAGGCTAAAATGGGGTGACCCATCTCCTTCTCTCCTCTGCGCTCGCTTTTCGTCCCCCTCTGCTCCACATTTTCTCCTTCGCCCTTTTTCTCGAGGCCCAAGGTCTCCCTCTCTGCCCCATGCTCTCGCTGGTTTTCTTTGTATGTGTCTTACCAGGCTTTTCTCTTTTATGCTCCAACCATTTCTCATCTTCTTTTCACACTCATTTCTACCAGCTCTGTTTCTGCTTTTCTTATCCATCAGAACTCCTCACTATAGTTCTTGTCTCTTATTATTTTCTCTCCTTCTGTCCTCCTTTTATTTCTTCTAGCCTGCAAAGCACATCCACTTTTGCCCTCTTCATCTCTCCCTCATTCTGCCTTTCATTTCATCCCATCTCTCTCCATCTCTCCCCCTCCAGCTGTGGCCGAGGATGATAAGCCCCCCTATACTATACTATGTGCCCGGGCTGCCCTGGACAAGAGCTGCAGTGTGGAGGGAGTAGGGGTGGGGGCTGGGTGGGGACCTCAGAGAAATGGATTTAATCTGAATTACTCGAGCTGAAACCCCAGCTGTGTGTATGTGTAGGCAGTGTTTGTGTGTGTGTGCGCGCAAAAGAGATGGTGGTGAGTGGGGGCAAAAATGCAGGGCTCGAGCAATGTGAATTATTCTGGATTAGGACATCTGCTGTGCAATTCTAAAATGAGCTAGAGATGTATGCCGCTGAGTGCGCTGTGCGAAAACACTATAATATAGATCTCTTCACATTCTGGGTGTACATGTATATTTATTTTTTATTAGACTGTGTATTTACGTCTGGCAGCATTTAGACTTTTACCTCTCTTACCTACCCCAAACTACGTGGGTTATGCTGTATGTGATGCCATGTATTTGGTAAGCATATGCACATGTGTGTGTACTCCCCTCTCCCCTCTCCGTACCAGGCTGGCCCTTTGCCCTGTTACGGGGGAGCAGAGGAGGGGGAGTGGGGCTGTTACAGGGTAGTTCTATGCTTCTGCCAGTTTCCCTCCCATCCTTCAGTCAGGTAGTGTCCTGCTTTGGACACTTGTCAGCCCTCCTCCAAGCCTTATTATGGCCTTTTTTACAGCTAGCTTTTAAGTTCAAGAGAGAGAAAACTGTACAGAAGTTAAATGTGTGGGAAATCTTGAATCTCACAAAACTACTTTCCAGTCTAGCTTGGCTTCTTTACATGACTTCTAAGACCAAGACATGCTTTCGTGTTACTTCAAATTAGGTGTTTAATTACGCTCCTGGCAAAACTCTATCACTGTTGACTTTTAAAAGAAATAAAAGCCTCAATGTTTTCCGACACATAAAATAGCCAGAGGGGACAGACAGTGGTCTTGGATGCATGTCTTACAGATGCAGTGTCCCTAGTTTGAATTTTAAATAGCATTATGATGTACTTGATTCTGCTTCTTTTGTTGTGTTTTTATATCTTTTGTGCAGCCAGTGTAAAGCTCACTTCAAGGCTCACTGTTTTGTATTGTTTTTCAGCAATCATACAAGCAGTGATGCAAAGTTCTCTACCAACTGTAGCACGGTCACAAGATATGTTGTCTTTTTTCAAGAAAGAGGTGTCACTGTTACTTTAAACATTCGACCGATTGAAAATGTTACTATCACTATAGCTGTACCCTGTCAAGTTGGAATTACAGAATGCAACAGGTTTGGACTCGTTCTCTGGGGTTTGTTGTCAAAATGTATTCTGGAAAATGTAGGAAGTTGTTTTAATTTAAATATATGTAGTTTATGAGAAACAAAGCAAATTTATAAAAGAACTCCTGGAAATCACTGAACACTGCACTTGAATGTATTTGTTATTCTACAATACATGGGCTGGATGTCTCCGTCTGTTTTAACTGAAAAAGGGAAAAACTGTCTTACATTAAATTATAGCCCTTCAGATTTTATTAATCTGTTGTCTGGCTTAATGTTATAGTTTTTATAGTGGTAGTTATGGAGTATAAGTGTATTTAAGGAAATAAATTGACAGTACTGCTCTGTAATACTACTCTGCTTAAAAGTAATACACCTTTCATTGCCTCTTTCCCACCTCCCCCATAACAGAAGCCTGTCAAACCTGTTCCACCCCTAGGGCAGGTGTGTTGGTGTCACATTGGGAACCCCGTGTGTGTGTGTCTAACACAGAGTTACAGGAAGGGCAAATATGTTTGTGCCTAAGTGTATTTATGCTTGCTTTTGCAAATTACTTGTTTGAGCATACAAACATTCTGAAATATTTTTTTCTTCTTCCTCTCTTTCACCTAAAAGGAGACAATGAGGCCCTCAGACAGCGCCAGCCCCTCCACTAACTGCTCAGAGGAAGATTACCGCAACAAGCCCAATGAGAACTCCTACTGTTACCAGCTTCTTCAGGAGCTGGACAAGCAACGCAAAAGTGGCATCCTGTGTGACGTCAACATAGTCGTCTCGGGCCAGGTGTTCCGTGCACACAAGAACATCCTGGTGGCGGGCAGCCGCTACTTCAAAACCCTCTACTGTCTGACCAAGAGTGAGGCTCAGGACCAGGCCACGGTCACGCACCTGGATGTTGCTGCTGTGCAGGGCTTCTCAGTTATCCTCGATTTTCTCTACTCCGGGAATCTGCTGCTTACAAGCCAAAATGCCATTGAGGTGATGTCTGTTGCTAGTTACCTCCAGATGACAGAAGTTGTACAGTCATGTAGGGCTTTTATAAAGGACGCCCTGAATATCAGCATCAAGCAGGAAGCCCCTGATTCAGTGGTGGTGGACTACAACAAGAGGCAGATGGTGGCCAAAGAGGGACAGAGAAGTCTGGACCGAAAGCCAAGCAACTTCTGGGCCACAAGCATCCTGTCGAAGCTGTCAATCAAGGCAAGCAACAACCAAGGAAAAGAAGCAATGGAAGAAGACGATGAAAGCGGCAGGGTGAAGGAGGAGACCAGCGATATAGAGGTGACAGTGGTCGGGAGTGAGGGCTGTGCCCTGGTGACCCCTGGAGCCTCTGGTAGCTGGGCCCACCACAACGAGAACTCCTCTGATTCAGCAGAGACCAATGAAACACGGGCGGTGAGCGGCCAGGCGCAGGTCTTCGTCTGGAACGAGCCTGCCACAGGTGGCGCCGCAGCAGCACCCGCAGCAATAAAAAGAGAGGCACCGGATGCTGCGGCTGGAAGCGGACGAAGGAAAAAACAGACCACCACACGGCGCTTTGTCTACAACTTCCCACCAGAACCTGAAGAGGGATTCGATGAGGGGATGTTCATCCAGCCCTCAGCCTCCTACCCCAGAGAGGACTTCTCCTCGCTCTCTGAAAATGCTGGTAAGACATACATGTCCACCTTAAACACACCTCACATACTCTTCACACCCGGTCCTTTCCCCTATAATTAATGTATAGCTTCACAGTTAACTCATGAATTTCTTATTCCCATTACTTACACCGTAAAGTCCCTGAAAGTGAAATGTGGAGACTCTTTTTTTGGTAGAGAGGTGCATACAGAATTTTTGTGACATGATCAAGACTTCATTTCAGTGTAAATCCAATATGTATGATTTGAAATGCATATTTCCCTACATTATTTATGAGACGCAGTAGCCTGATAGCCTGGGTCTCTGTATTGCATTGTATACACTGTAGAACGCTGAGCTAAACGTGCCTTGTGTGTTTAAGTAGCCTGTAGTGCATAAAGCTTAACAACATGGCCTAGATCAAAGAGCAGTATTAAAGGAGAAGCTGGTAGTAATGTTTTATGATCACCGATCCTGCCTAACCTTTCTTGGCAAGGAGATACTAAAGGAATCATGGAAATATTGTGAGAGAAGTATATGCCTGAAAATTCATCTCTGTGCTGCTTTACAGATGCATTGTCTCACATGCAATGGGAGACACAATAACCAGTCAGGTAGCATAAAACTATAGGTTTGGCCTGTAACAGGTATTGCCTCCATGCACTGTATTTGTTTGCTGGCAGTCTTCCAGCCTCTAAAAGATCACACTGTTGTTACTTGGAGGCAACATTGCCTCATTTTTATGAATGATCTGACACTATTTTGTGACACATCAGATCATATCAAACATCCATGATCATCTGGCGTAATTCAGTGCTAAGAAGCTCAACTGCAGCTGCCTGCAGTGGGAATCACTGGCATGATCACTGGCTTTCACAGTCAAATTATTGATCACAGCACAGAAAGTATGGATTTTTAGCTTTCAATCACCATCTTGCTGTTACACCTAACAGCAGGGATCTTTGCTTATCAAGCTTTTAAGTTGCTATGCATAGCCAACAAGTGACTCACTCCCAGCCATGAGCTCCACTAATCACTCCAGAGCAGGGGGCTTTCGAAAGTTACGCCCACCTGGAGTGCTTTGTGTCAGCACAGAGATGTGTTGCCACATCGCTGCTGAGACTTTTTCTAAAGAAAAGATGAGACATTTTGTAACATTAAGTGACATACATTTACTTCTTCATTTAATGATTTAGTAGAAAATTATTAAGAATAAAAATAACCTAAATACAAGGAGATAGTTGGGGAGAGAGTTATAATTTCTACACACAATGAAAAGTTTAATTGGTCCTGTCCTGCATTTACTTAAAACCAACACTATACATATGCTGTGGTTGGCAAAAACACTGAACACCTCCGACCTTTTAAGTGGCTGTCACTCATTCTCACTCGACGATACTTTGGCTCTCCTCTCCATCTTCTCTCTGTCTGTTTACCCTTTGATACCTTCCGCTTTCCATCTCTTAATCTATCCATCGCTCCATCCATCCTATTCACATCCAGTGTGCTGCTCTCAATAATCTCTTCTCTCAGCTCCAGCCTTCTCTTTCTGTTGGCCCCATTAAGCATGGCACTCCATGTAACCATAATGATATCACATATTAAGTGGAGTGGTATGGACGGGGGAGGCAATGTGTGAGGCATAGAGTGTGTAGAAAAAGAGAGAGAGCTACGTTTTGTGTTTGTGTGTGAGAGCAACAGAGAAGCCCTCCCTAATGCAGGATAATGAAGAAAGCAGGGGGAACATTTCTTCCCCGAGGCCTCCCTAAATGCACTTGAATGCTCTTAGTGCCTCCAGCTCCTCCTAGGGCTCTTTTTAATGTGTGCACGAAGTGATTCTGGGTGTTGTAATAGCCTGGAGAGACACTCACTCTGTCTGCATGTGCGTTAACTCTGCAACCTTCTTCTCTTCATGTGTCTTTGCTGTTTAGCTCCATGTCTTTAATGTGTACTTCTTTTCCAAATAAGGTTTCGGTTAAGATTTTAAGTAGGCCGTTAGTCACAGTAAAAGGTTTCAGAGCAGCCATTTACCCCTAAATTCAGTCAATTTACCTCAAACAGTACAATTCACTCACAGAGTATATAGTAACAGTTGAAATATAGATTTGTGAATATTAATTCTCTGTAAGGGCTTAAAATATTAAAGATTTGTCCACAAAAAATAACTCTTTCCCAGTCAAATCACTGTGTTAAAGAACACTGCAAGTCTGTAACTGATGGCCGCTCTATTGTCTAACATGTGGGAGAGGTGGTGTCCAGAGAATTTGAAGCTGAAACGTGCAACAAATTATCCCAATGCTCTTTGATGTCAGGGTGGGAGGATGGCCTTTTACCCATTTCTTAAGCTAGTGGAAATAAACAAGTGACCTAATTATAAGTTAAATGTAAAAGTTTCATTTCCGTGGACAGATTATCAGCACCGTCATACTGTATACAGTGTTTTTCAGTTCCTGTTGTAAGAGAAGTGGGGGTTTTTTTTATTATTTTTTTTTTTTTTACATTTTCTCAGTTCCCTTTAAGATTGTTCCCTGTAGTGTGAGTTTTTTGAATGAACACATATTTGAGATTTCTAGCTAGATTTACTTTGTTCATCTATAGTGACAAGGGGAGACAGGCAGAGAGAACAATAGAGCCACAATTAAATTATATCTGAAGAGGAAAAAGACAACCTTTTGTTTCTCTGTAGTAATTTAATGTGCTGTCAAAAACTCTCTTGTGTGATACTAGTGATTGCATATTTTTCTCCATGATGTGGACGTTGACTATCCTTACCATCACATCATACCAATGTGATCTTGACAATATTGTGGATGAGCCACTGAACTAATTTTTTGACCTGAACTTGTGTTCATTTGGGTGGTATAGGAAGAGGTGGCATCCAGCTGTGTGGTGTATGTAATGTTCTGCATTTGTTAACTACCACTACTGGCTTTTATTTCTAAGTACTTGTGGGTAGAAAGCTACCGTGTCATTCAGTTCAATTCAGTTCGTTTACAGTCAGAGCATGCAAAACCATATTAATGCCATGTAGATGAACCAGATGGTCCAGTACCATGTATGGACAGAAAGTCATTTGTTGAAGGTTTCAGTTTGTGACAGTGTTTCCCACAATCTCTCCCTGCCGCGCAGGCTTGATCTGGCTTGTATTGCATACAGTGCAACATTTGTTGTGCCTCGCTCTGGATGTGTGTGGGTGTCACATGATTTCTAAAATGTTAGTTACGCTTTAGAAAAAAAAAAATTAGAATGCATATTTAATAGTCATGTCTGCTGTATGTTATTAGATTATCCTATAAAACTGTTAACATACAATCAGCCATACAGAAGAGACGGGGAAGGGTTTACCATTTTGCTCGTGGGCACTACTAGGCACCAAAATCTCATCCTTGGGTGAGAGATGAACTCTAAAACTGGACAGCCCTCTTGCACCATTAGTCATTGTTTGCTTGCATATTTCAGTTTGAGCCCATAAACAGTTATCCTCCACCATACTGACTGTCCCAGTTTCCCACAGTGATGTCGCACGTTTGGCTTTTATTTTGCTTCAGTTTGATCTGAGTGGTCACGCTCCAATGATGGAAACACAGTAGCCTAAATGGTGCTGCTCTTTCTGTTGCTTTGTTTATCACTTTTAAAATAATTATCGTTTGGAAGAGATTGTTCACCCAATAAAATGTCCAGAGATCCTACTTACAATTATCATCTTTATTGATTAATCTGCTGTTTATTTTCTTGATTAAAATGCCAAAAAACCACCTGTCACAATTTCCTGCAGTCCAAGTTGATGTCCTCGTATGTCTCGTATTGTTGTCTAACCCTAACCCTAACACCAAGTTTATAATTTTATTAAACATGCAACCATGAAATATATGTCATTTTCCTTGAAAAAATGTCTTAAACAATGAAGATATTATCAAATGGAAGCAGATAAATTTTGTTGCTTGAATATTCAGTTAATCAGTAAAGTGTTTCATCACTAAAAATGTTATAACACCATAACACGTTAACTTTAAAGGTGCTAAATGTATGTTTTTGCTATCACTACATAGCCAACATTTGCATTGACAGCTGTTACTCACTAGTCTAGGAGAAATGTTGCAAATTCAGAATCAAACTTCGTTCCTCTGCTCACCAACAGCTGTCTCCAGCAATGGAAGACAATGGTAATGTTAACTCTGCTTTTGCTGCTTTTCCTCTGCTGAAGTTAGCAATGCTAAGTCACTGTAGCGACTGGTCTGCCCTCAGTCTAACTTGTAAGTAGTGCTGCCCAGATGGTGTATTCAAATGTCTTGTCTGAGGCTTTTGGTAAATAAACAACTGGTAATGTTGGTAGTGATAGCAAAAATTTACTTGTAGCACCTTTTAATGTCATATCATCTTAAATCAGCTAGTCATTTTTTTTCTTTTTCCCAGTGGTGGATATCTAATTTTAAAATGAAAATCAAGTACTGATGATGATTCACCAAAAACAAGAAACAGTGGTGTCAAATATAAATGCAGAGGCTGGTGTTGGATGTAGACACTTTACAGAGTCACAAGAAGACTAGTGTTGTGGAAAATTAGAATAGTTGAAAGTGAAGGGTGGTTTCAAGTCTCTAAGTACTTTGCCATCGCTGTCTGCTTTTAACACACTGAGCCCACAGCCAACACTCACTCGTGGTCCATGAATTCTTGAGTCTTCTCCAAACAACACTGTTGGATTGTTTTAAGGGTGGGAGCGGCACACAGTGCAGGTGAAATGCATTTGCATACACACCAGTCTCTGTTAAAGTGTGCACACAAACACATACCCACGCACAATAACCTCCCCCCCCAATCCCTGCGAGGTGCAAAGCCGCCAGGGGCAGTCCCTTCCCTCCCTAATCCACTCTAATGCACTGGGGCTGTCCTCACTATTCCAAATATTGACCCAGGGAGAATAGACACACACACACACACACACACTCACAGTCACAGGGGCGTGTCTTTAATGAACTCTTAAGCGCTGATGCTGTAGGAACCGGACACGCAAGCACGCACACACAGGTGCTCACAAAAGCTGAGTGAAAGCTGAGCTGGTGTGAGGACTCGACTCTGTCATTCTCTAATTAACCCCCTCCCTCCCTACTAGAGCCCTGGTTACACCATTAGTTTGTTGGCTCTGGCCTGGAGATCACACTGTTTTACATATAGTAGGGACCTGTGTGTGTGTGTGTGTGTGTGTGTTTGTGTTTGTGTATGTTGTTACCTGAAACTTCCATTGTTTCATGTGGGGGATGGTTAGTTGGTGTACACAAGGCGTTGTAAGGTGTGCACCCCCCAGGCTCTCAACCACCTCTCATCTCTCTTTTTCCCTCTCACTTCTCTTGCCCCCTCCCCCCCTTTTCCCAGAGCTGGCCAATCAGATCCAGTATAGCATCATCCAAGACTTACAGCAAGGGGAGTCCTGGGAGAATGGTAAGACGCCGCACTCTCTAGACTACAACTAAAAAAAACTAGCACAGGCGGCTCCAGTGAAACTTTAAAACCAAAATGCATTTTTTCAAATGAGTGTGGGCAGTCCATTCAGTAAACACCCCATTTCTAATAAGGGCTCATGTTCAACCAGCGTTTCAATGCGCACTTGATCTGCATGAGCCTTTCACACAAAGTAATGACCTGTGTTACCCCCATGGCAGACTATTTACAGAAGATATGAGGGTGGATGGGTCAAGTCAGGTTTACTTACAGAGGCCAAATTCATAGATTTGTCTGGTGGTGGAGGCCAGTGTGTCACATAAGTAGGTGGCCATTGTCCACCAGACTGAGAATCTTTGGCTGTGTTTCAGAGCCATACTAGACACTAATTCTAAGCATGTTTTGAGTACTTTTAGTGTGTTCACAAGTTTCGAAGTGAAGTAAAAGGAAATTTTAAAAACACTATTTTCCCACAATGCATTGCAGAAAGGCAATGGAGGATGGTCACAGCTGGAAAATTTTTAAACTAGTTGTGATAATGGTGGGAAAACAGCTGTGTGAACACCCCAGAAACAAAAAATAAATAAACTATTAAATCTATGGAAAAACATTTTAACTGAATAATTGTGATATTAGATTACGGTTTGACGTGCAGCTATTGTATCACTTCCTGTTTTTTATACAGCTTTTGCAGTAATACATACATACTTAGCATTTTCTGCTAAGACAATTAATACTGCATAAAGTACACACAGTATACTTAAATTATGTCATATGGAATTGGGGCTCCCCATTTTTAGGCTAATGTGATGTGTGCAGGTACAGTACTTATAATAGTGGCTCTCCCCTTTAAATTTAAAGGCATCTGAAAACAGACAACCGGGTGTAATTATATCCAGACTGAAATGGTATGTGATGTTGCAATAGAGACACTTCATCAGCTGTGGGCAGAACACCAACTGAGTTTAGATCTGTCCAGAGGCTGCTGGGTTTCACTTCCTGCAGACAAAACGCTGAAGACTACAACTCAGTGTTTAGTTAATTTATTGATAATGTTATTAACCCAAATTAGATTAGTTCCTAAAAGGAGCATTCACAGTATAAGTGGGTAGAGAAAATGAATGGATGGATGGATGTAAAGTGCTGTACCTGCTGTCAGCCAGCAGTTGCCATGTCTTCTCTTTTTTTTTTCCCCTCCAAATGGCCGACTTGAGGACAGATCCTGATTGAGAGAGACCCAAAGGTTTTGCCTTCATTGCTCTACCAAAGTCTGATGGACTGGTATTCATAGGGTAGGGTCTCTAGTGTGAATCAGCCTCAGGCCCTTCAGGCCTTCACATGCTACATGAATGTAAAAATACTTTTTTTTTTTTTTGTTTGGCAAAAAACAAATGAGATGCTTGTATTTAATATAATGATTTAGTTTCAGTTTGTATCTGTTCAAGGCTGCAATTTGTTGTCCGCTCTGCATATATGTACAGGTGACAGTAAAAATCAAGTTTCATCCTCTCGCCTAAATAAACTGCTTTTTACACCTCCAGAAGGTGCTCCTCCACTATGTACAACACACACACACTGACACACACGCATATGTAGAGTGAATACACAGGTGACCTGCTTCTCATCAACTCTCCTCCCTCCCTCCCCTTAGCAACCTACCCTGACAACGCCTCTGTTGTGTGCTCCCTCGCTCAAACAAAAGGCCCGGCCCTGTTACCCCACTCTCTCCACAGTGAAGACTGATGCTCTGTTTGGAGCCTTTTCATAATCAATAGATTGCTTATTTCATTTTAAGCCCAGCTGTCCTCCGTTGCTTGTTAGCATAAACATCCCAAGAGGAATAATGAAGAAAGTGCTGGTGTGGGGACATCTAGATTTGTGTCCTCTACACACTGAAGTGAAAAACACATTTACGCCATTGCCTTTAGTTATTGAGCGCTATAATAGCTAAGGCTGATGAAAATTCATGATAAATAGTGTTTTAAGCTCATTTTTATATGTTTTAGCTTTTCTGTTGCTTTATACTGCTTTATATGAGGCTGAGTCATTAGATTATTAGTTGTAATTTACATGGAATTTCCACCAAACTGCATTAATATGTTCATGTTGTACAACGATAGGTCCATGTTCCTGCTTTACATTCACTGCTAATGAGTGCTTATCCTATCCAACATTGTCATTGTGAGACCTCCAACATCATTTAAATTGAGCTGCAGACAAGCACCAGTTACTTAGCAACAGTGACAGAGCTGGATGCCACAGTAATCTTATGCATTTCTGCAGTTTAACAAACTTCTATAGCTTCAACTAAATGAGCTTTCTGTGATACATCAAAGTGAGTGGTTTGTCTTCTCTCTAATGGTTACCACATCCTAACTCAGTGATTTGATATAAACAGGATATTGGTTCTTGACACACCCGTCTCTCCTCAGAGGATCTATAGATGTAAATGTAGCTTTTATGATAATTGCCTTTTTCCATCTCGATTCTATTAGTTTAATGTAAGTCCAGTCAAATTAAATTAAAACTTCAAGTCAAAGAGCAAACCATAGTTGTGTGTTTTTAAGATGTAAAGCAAAAAATCTGATCTTACATTTGAGCCGATGCTACTTAATCTGTCTCTCGCTGACCTTTCGCTGTATCTCCCGATTTGTTGTTTTTCTCTGTCTCTGCTTAGGCGAGTCCTCACACCTAGCCCTCAATAAGCTCAAGTGCCCCCACTGTAACTACATCGCCAAGCACCGGCGCACGCTCAAGAGGCACCTGATCATCCACTCAGGCGTGCGCTCCTTCAGTTGCGACATCTGTGGCAAGCTGTTCACCCGCCGCGAGCACGTAAAGAGACATTCCCTGGTGAGTCCGCACACGAACACTCACAGTATCATCTCTTCTCTTATTAAACCATGTAATGTGCCTCCACTGTCTTCTATCAAACACTACAGTGTCTAGGCCACCCTCACATCATTGCATTTCACCTCAGGGTGTTTGGCAAATTTTTTGCACAAGGGGAGTGAGTGCAACAAGATATTTTTCAGAAGTAGAAGTTTCTGGCAGTATATTATCTTGTCTTATGCAGGGAGTATCTTAGGGTTCTCGCAAAGTGGTACAAAACGAATGGATCGTCCCACATTACTTGTGTTTAAAAATAAGGAGGCTTAGTAAATTATTTCACTGGCAGCACATCCTGAAAGAACAAACTAAATACTAATGTAATGTGAATTGTTTTATTGAGCTAAAGTCAAACCTCAGACTATCAGATTGAGCTTAATGGGAAAAAATACCCTGGTTCCCTGTGTAGGAAGAGGATAAAAGTGCACTTGTTCTCCATTAATGTTTAAAGGATTAAAGGTTTGTCACTTTGGGAAATAGGCCTTTTAATATTAGAAGATTGATACCGCTGTAAATACGAAGCTACAGCTAGCAGCTGTTTAGCTTAGCTTCTCAAAACTGATCCTGTAAGCGTCATAATGATATATGACCACGGAATCCAAACTTAAACTATTAACCAGACTCAACCCACCCCCTTGGCTGTCTTATTGCCCCCCCACACCCAATCCCTCTCACAGGTGCACAAGAAGGACAAAAAGTACAAGTGCATGGTGTGCAAGAAGATCTTCATGCTTGCAGCCAGCGTTGGTATCCGCCACGGCTCGCGGCGCTACGGTGTGTGTGCGGACTGCGCTGATTCGCACCAGGCCACTCAGGAGGGCCTGGAGGGCATGGAGTTTCCTCGCGATGAAGACTTCGAAGGCGAGGAAGGGGAGGACCTGGAGGGGGAGGAGCCTACCGACAACGACCAATCAAATTGGGGCGAGGGCAACACTGGTGCTGCCCCAGAAAAGGACTAAGAATTTTAACAAGCTTGAGAAACAAAATAAAAGTTGATGTTTAATATATATGTATACAAAAACCTAGCTGGTAAACAATCAACTCCAAAGTGCTATCAAACCTTGAGGTTACTTAATTGTGCAAGTATATGACAAAGAGATGGATTTAAAGAAAAAAAAAAAGCTTTGGTATAGTGGGAACTCCAAGATGTACAGATTTTATTATTGTTAAAATGTGTCCAACTCTGGGCCCAGAGCCCACAGGAGAAAGATTCTAATGACGAATAATATGATAAATCAGGTTTTTGGTGATGTATTGCTATTTCCTGTTTTTTGGGGGGGGGGAGTTGGGCAGGGTGATGATGTAGTTTTTGAGTTGGGGGTAGGCCAATCATCTAAAAAAAGTTAATTATTTAATTTATGAAGAGAGGTTATTATGGTCTTATCAAATGCTATAATTTTATTTCTGTTTTTGTCTACAGCAGAGGCACAGTTATGGCTGTTGCTTTCTGCTCAGTCTGAGAGTATATTGCTTGGTGCTTGTAGAAGTACATGGAAGAAGAGCATTATTGCTGACAGTAAGATTTTGAACTTGCTCTGTAGAACTTGTTTAGATGCGCTAATTATTATATTATTCTTTTCTCTTTTTTTTCCTTTCCCTGCACTAATCTTGGAACCAAAAAATCTGTTTTGTGACTCTAATGTATCACAGCCATATTTATGATTAATTTAAGAGGGCTGTGATATTGTGCCAAACAGACCGCACACCAAGATTTAGCAGGAAACAAAAACTACTGAATACGCTTATATTAGAAAAAAAGAAAAAAGACAACGTGAGTTTTTTTTGTTAAGCGGGGAAAAAAGATGAATTTTTAAAAAAAGCGAAAGTACAAGGGGAAATGTTATTGCTAGCTTTATACAAATCACGGCGTCACAGTAACACTTTATTATTATTAAAGAAAAGCATCTGACTTTCACTTAAAGCTTGAATTTTGCCAAATGACGAAACGTTTGGTGCTGTAATGCTTGTCGCAGAATACTGGACCTACAGGCTATATATGATGTTTATAATCATAAAGCTTAAACTGACTCAGTTATACATATGTAATCAGCTTAAACTATAGAACACTGTTGTGCTACGGCGACTATCAGGTATGCTTTGCCATTGTTTTTAAGCTTTTTATTTTATTTAATGCACACACATACATACACACACACACACACACACACACACACATACCATTTTGTAGAACTACCGGCAGTACTTGTAATTGACGTTTTGAGGACCTAAGTGGACATCAATACCTGTATACGTTTGTTTATATTTGGTACTGAGTTATATAGTAAATACAGTATATATATTTTGAATCACTTGAACGTTGGTTGTGAGGGAGAGAAGTGTGCAGAAAACCATCATGTGTAATGTTTTAAGTCTGAAAGAACTCCATTTTTCATGTGTAAAAGGTATACAAAATGTCATCTGTTTAATTTGATGTAAGTTTGTTTTTATTTTTTAGGTCTGCCAGGTAGAAAAACACTTTGTTCCACAAAAAGTGAAGCTCTATGGCGCCTCATAGACATGCACTTACTTTTGCGTTCATGAATTTTTTTTTCTTGCTTCCCCAAAAGCGGGTCTGAATGGAACTATATAAAAACTGTTGTGTCTTTCTTCCAATGCGCAACTTTTTTATTAGATGTTTTGTTTTGTTATTTAATATTATATATTGACTCCAAAATGCAATCAAGACTGTTAATTTCTATTTGTCCAACCAAAATTGTTGTTTTTAATTATTGTTGAAATATAATGTATGAGAAAAGCCAGGTGAAAACTTGCTTAGTGTAGAAAAATCCTTGCTCGTGTCTGTAATTGTTGAGATTTTTAAATGTTTTTATGCTACAGAATCATTCACTTTACCCTAGATACATATTTTGTTTAATTTTGTCCTTTCCACACGTTTTCCTTTCTCCTTTGTTTTTTCATTAAGCACATATTTTTTAAAGAAACACGGATTGTTTGCGGGTTAAAACCTTGGAACAGCAGTATCTGTTCATATGCAGTGGAATATACAGTATGTACTGAAGTGCTAATGATACAGACGATGTGTAACTTCCCTTTACTCTCAGTGCAAGAAGATATATTTTAAGTCATAGAGATATTCATCCTCTTGGTGTCACTTTTACCTTCAAATCACTGTGGGAGGGGTTATATTACGGATATATATATATATGTGGAGAATATATGAGATAAATATATATATAAATATATATATATATGAAGAATATATTATTTAACTAGTGGATTTACTTAATGGAACACATTGACAGTCAGCTACAAACCACCTGATGTGGTGGTTTATTTCCGTGAACTTTAACCTTCCTCTTTCTCTCTCTCTCCGTTCACGCTGTGTGCTTGTTCATCACACCATCCTGTTGTCTTGTCTGTTCTTTTGATACTATTTACCATCCTACTGATTTTACTGTAATGAATGAAACTCAAAAACTATGATGTATCATTTTAGATTTTATGCTGTATTTGTTATATGGACAAAAAAAACACAAAAAACAAAGCAAAAACACTACAGATGTAAAGCAGAGGTTTTTTTTCCCCAGCTGTATTTTTTTACGCTGTTGCAAAAGGTTGTATTTTTCAATTTCTCTCGAACTTTAACAGTGATGCAAAACTCGGGCCGCGCCTCAGTGCCCTCTGAACACAAAGCAAATTCAGGTTACTCTTTTTACGTTTTTATCAAAGGTTTTCAAAGATGGAACTACATTCTCCTCTTTTCTCTCTGAATTGTACTACTGTTCCTCTCTATACTACATTTTAAGAATAAAACTTTGATATTGCTTTAACCTTTTTGTCCACTCATTTTCCCTTAGTGTGACCTGCGCTCCTCTGATGATCAGCTGAACAAACCTGTTTCTGTGTGGAAAAATGAAATGAGATTCATCTATTCGACTCCCAGGCCAAACATTTACTTTTCAAAGACCCTTGAGGAGATTCTCTTCAGATGATTAACAAAGTAAAAGTCTCACAGCAAGAACGTTCTCAGCAAAAGTAAAGGTAATCATTCCCCTGTAAGAATGATTTTATTATTCTATTATTGTATATGACATTATTAGTTGATGTAAGATCAGCGTGTGAGCAGCATTTTACAGTTTGAGATTGTACTAGTTTGAACTATGTTAAGCACAGTTACGTGTTTTAGTCCTGTGGTTCTCAACCCAGGGCTCAGGCCCCCCTTAGATGGTTCACAAAATAAAGCTGAGTGGTTGTGAGATGATTAATGATGATATAATAAATGTGCCTTAACTGAACACTCTTTTTTTTTAAGGTGTCACAAACCAAAAAGACTGGGAGCTCTTTCGCAAACAAAAGAGATCTTAGACATAAAAGTAACTAATAATTATATCTGTCAAATCATTTTAGTCATTTGAAAAGTGCAACGTTTCCCTCTGAACTTCATCTGTCAAATACCAGCCTGTCCTGATGAAGTGCCTGAAGTGCAATCAACAGCTTGCACAGTGGCTCAGACACAGTTCATACTGACACACCTGTGGTAAAGGGATAACAACAGGGTGACGTACAGCCGGCAGTCAAGAGTATTCATTCCTGGTGATGAGATGATATTTTCAGAGGGACTTTTGACTCTTCCAGAAATTTTACAGCTCCAGGTCAGGTCAGCAATTTTTTTTTAGTGTGGCTTGTGTTCTGTCAAAAAAAGAAGGAAAAAAAAAGGCACTGGTGGCAAATGCTCTTTCTTTCTTCAATTGATCCAACGTGCTCTGATTTTCTCCCCAGATTGTCTGGTCCAACCCAGGAATGTGATTTCTGCTGACTCCTGACAGATAGCTGATAGATGGATGCTTTTAGACGTTGTAAGTCATGAGCTGCTCCTCCCTCTGAAAGCCAAAGTGCTGCCATCTGCTGTTAGGACTGAGACTGAAAGCTCATTCGGCTTTTTGTCCCAGCTTACACCAGGTGGCAGCACTCCTCTTTACATTTCCCCTGCTGCACAGTCACGCAGCCAACTCAGCTCCTGTGCTGTCCCAGTTATTTAGTGAGACCACTGATGGAAGAATTGATGCTTTGATGAAATATGGGTTGTGGGTTTCCACCAGCGCAGCACTTGTTAACTGTTTCTGCCTGCAGTAATGCAGTGATTCTCCTGTACAATTTTTGCAGCAATAACTGTTAAATACCATTAAGCTTTCCATTTAATATGTTTTAAAATTCCTAAATAAAAGCAGTCATGAAAACAAATTCATAGCATAGAATCTTTGTTCACAGATTAGATATTCCCCTTCCCAAGTATGCATGATTACAAAAAACTTTGTCATTTCGACATGCTGGTTTGTCAAACAGGACCATACACTGGTTTACACAGTCAGATTAACATATCTGATGGTGCAATTTTCTGTGACAACTCTTCTAATGTTATCTTAAAAACTGAATGCAGCAAATTCTACTAGTTTGGCTCTTAGACTGGAAAACAGAGTGAAACAAATGAAAAGAATGCATTAAAAGCACAATCTACTGATGTGTGTTTGTCACGCTGATTTTCTGTGGTACACACTGTCCTGTAAGTCTAAACTGTGTCCTAACCTCAGTTTATTGTAGTGTGTTTATTTCCTCATGGGCATGAGCGCTGCTGGGTGTTTGAGTGTATCTGTATACACACACAGATGCAGTCATCAAACATTGGCCTTGTGGGCAACCACACACTGCTCTATTCTTTTCTGTGTATTTCTGTGTGCGTTCATGTGCGTGTGTATGTGTGTGTGTATGCGCAAGCCTCCTTCCCATTCATAGAGCCTTTTGTGTGGGTGTCTGTCAGCGGTGTTGTCTGCAGGCAGGCCCCCATTGTGTTGAACCACTGCTCCTTATTGACACAGGGCCCCTGGCGCTTCATGTTCCCATGGCCCCCCAGCCACGGCGGACGGAAGCCTGAAACCGGAGCCCCGGACCTGGGGAGAGTTTGTTTGCACTCCCCTTTCTCTCCCTTGGTGCTCCTGGAGCTCATGTCCGCAGGGACGGGGCTAAACGGATGGTGGCGTCTTGCAAGTGTGTATGTGTGGGTTGTAGTAATGGGAAGTTTGAGCAGGGGGGTTCTGTGCTTGTGTGTGTGTGTGTGTGTGTGTGTGTGTGTGTGTGTGTGTGCGTGGTGGTTTGGACATTAAAACCTAAGGTGGAAAAACAGGTAATCATGTAGTCACAGCTGCAGCTGTTGAGAGGGGAACCCCAGTGCCACCAATTGTGTGGGTATGTGTGGGTGCGTGTGTGCTTGTGGGTGTGGTTTTGACCTTCACGGTGTGTTGGTCCTCTGCTGTCCTCTGTAATGGCTTGATGCTTCACAGTGAGGCACTCAGAGGTCAAAGGGAGAGCAAACATTAATGGAGAAGATTATTCTCTGATCGCTATTATCTCCTCAGTGACCTGCTGTGACCCTGCACTGGTGACTGGAGACAAATCTGGTTCCCATGTGCAAAGTGTTCCCAGCAGGACAGCTTAATACTGCGCTGCACATGGCGTGCGTCCACACTTTAAAACTCACATTCCTACCGTGACACTGCAACAATTTGTACAATAGAACTATTGTCATTTAAAACATATGGACAACAAAACTTTTTATGTTTCTGTCTTTCTGACTCATATTTCTTCATTTTTCTTTTTTTCATCTTTAAAGGGCAACTCCACCAATTTTACCCATAAAGGTCACTTTATTTGCTTTATTTATGTTTGTCATAGACAATGTTACTCAGCCTGTGAAAACAGTTGTATAATGTTGTTTGTAGGTTTAAAGGGAGCTTTCTAAAATCTGAGAAAACGACCCTGATGATTTCATCTGGGTTGTCTTGATTTAGGCTAGAGTCATTGAATATTTGACAGAAAACCATTATAAACTGCAGGTATTAAAGATATTAGCTGCATTAGTGTTGCATTCTGAGAAGCATAGGGTTCTGTGTTTTTGCAGCTTGGTCCATATTAGCTGCTAAAAGTTTGAATATTGTTGTGTCTTTTATCTATTGCAATACTTAATCCCTGGACTAGCTCTTTCAGCACAAACGGTATTTAACCTGTTGAATGTAACAAAAACATATGCATATTTAAGTTTGTTTGTTCTTTTTTTTTTGGTGACTTAATGGCAGATTTTTATTTGAAAAGTAAAAGCATTTAATGTCTTAGAAGCAAAAGTAAAAGTAAAAGCTCAACCTTTGCTCTGATACAGTTTGTTGAAATTCAGTCAAGTCAAACCTTCACACTGTTTCATAGATATTCTTTATATCATTATAAGAAATGTGGAAAAAGGACCTTTACTCTTTCATGAGTGGCTGAGATGGGGAAACACTGGTTGATGAAATAAAATGGGTGTATGAGAGGGAGGGGGTGGAAATGCTCCATCTATCCTTTCATCCAACCGTGTGTACAATGGAGCTCGGGGGTAGCGGAGTGTGTGTGTTTATGGCAGGTTGAGACCCACACACTGTTTGGCTGACAGGCGTTGCTGTGTGAACCTGGCAGGGGCACACAGGCACAGGCACACACACACACACACACACACACACACACACAACACACACCACAAGAGGGTAAGCATTACCATGTGAAAACGAAAGGGCAATTAAGATGTGGAGAGTTTACTGGCTTGTGGCTGGTCTTCTGTTCTTTTCTTTTCAGCCTCGCTTTATTTAGAACCACCATCTTCAAGTCAAGGCCAACACCATCAATACACACACACACACACACACACACACTGTGTATGGCAGTGTTTGTGCCAGATATAAACTTGCTGCTTCAGGCTTCCCTCTCTCTGGTGTTCATGGGTGACAGAAATGTGTGTTTGTGTTTTTAATCCTGTGTGTTTGCAGATGAGTATCTCTGTTTATGATTATGTCTGTTAATCCAGCCACACACACACACACACACACACACACACACACACACCAAGTCATGTTGTGTTCATACTTGATTTTTATTTGTGGGATCACATAGTTTTTCTTTGATGTCATATTTCCGTGTGTGTGTGTGTTCCTGAGGGTCTGCCTGCATCTGTTCATGACCGTGTGTTTGTTTATAAGCATCTGTCGGTGCGTGTGTGGGAGAGCATGTGTGTGTGAGAATGTGTATGCATACCACATCATCTCCTCAGCGTGTGTCCCAGTGCTATCTATGGTGTCAAGAAGTGACACCATAGATACACAACATGTCTGTGCATATGTATGTGTGTGTGTGTGTGTGTGTGTGTGTGTGTGTGTGTGTGTGTGTGTGTGCATGTGTGTGTGTCTAAGGGAAGGTGATGGTTCCCACAGCTCAGATCTAATTCAGCTGTAACTCAATCTCCGTGTGAGTGCCGCTCCTCCACTGCTCTCTTCTCCCTCTGGAGTGTGTGTATGAGTTTATATACGTATGTGTGTCTCTCTCTCTCTCTCTCTCTCTCTCTCTCTCTCTCACTGTGTGTGTGTGTGTGTGTGGCAGGGAGACATTTCCCCTCTCAGACCCCTTAGGATCAGTTTACTGTGTCAACGCCAGGAGCTTGACAACAGCAGTCATGTCCACACACACACACACACACACACACACACACATATATACAAACCGGACACCCTATACCATTCAGACATCTGGGAGGTTATGGGACATTGATGATGTGTGTGTGCATGTTTGTTTGTGTATATATGAGTGTGTGTATGAGTGGGGGTGTGGGTGGGTGGGGTGTCATGACATGATGCACAACAGTTTGACAGCAGAGGAGGGATTAAAGGTGTTAAACTAACACTTTGACTCTTCCAGAAATATTTTGTGAGCAGAGATCCTTCATCACTCAGTTATCAATAAATTTAATACTTTTTCATATCTTTTTTAAGTAGCTAAATCTGTCCGCCACATGAACAGTGGCTGGCTGAGACATGTAACAACTACATCATAATCCTACAAATGAACACAGGAAGAAATTATTCATGTTGAATATTGGCAGGACATGGTAATTATGTTTTCTGTTTGTTTTTTTTTTTCTTTGTTTTTGTTTGATTTTTTATATAACTTTCAGCAAATGGTGAGTGCAGAGTGTTTAAGGTTATTTTAAAGAGTCCTAAATACACTTATGGTGAGTAGGAAGAGTAATAGCACAATCTGACTCATAGAAAAAGGGGAATAACTGAAGAACTGAGTTCAATTTTCATTTGATTTTTTTTTTATCAAATATTGCAGAAAGTAGGATTTGTGGGGGACACAAATGTATTAACCACTCTGGCAATGGTCAGAGAATATTTGTCTCTGATTGGCTGAGTGGTGTTTGATAAAATCATATTGGAGCACCTTTACCTTAATTTTGCTTAGCCACTGTTGTGAGTCATTCTGTAAAAGATAAATTGCTGGTAACCACAGTAAAATTACTAATACAGTACTAATGCTACTTTACCAATGAACTCCTGCCGGCTAACTATGCCGACCAGTGGGTTAGATTATAACTGACTTGCAGGAAACACCATTTCACTGAGTCATAGCCTCCATTTCATCCAATATTTTATTAAGTTGGGACTTTGTTCTGCAACATTGTTTACACTAGAATCTGCGATGATGATCCTTTATCAATGATAAAGGAGTTTCAGATATCGAAAGAAAGGATTTTGGGGAATTTGCTAAACAGAATGGTGCAGGGATGGTGTATATTTGTAGGCCAACCTGGAAGTTAGTGTCACCCTGTTTCCCTCCCAAAAAGCCAGTGGGAAAGTTTGTGATACTTACGTTTTGTTCAGCAAGGTAATCTTCACAAATGAACACCACTGTTATTATTTTTGAAGCCTAAATACAATCTCCAGAAGTAAAAAGCTAATGTTAGGCTACAAACGAACTACACCACAGACACATGCTTGCCTCATTTACAAAAGCCTTTCTTCTTAGAACGTTAGTATTACTTTGCTCTGTCCAAAGGTAACATAGTTCTCCTACCAGTACCTCTAAAGCTTACTAATTAACACTTTGCATCTCATTTGTTTAAGTCACACAAAAGTGAAAAAAATGACAAATTCTGGTAGATTATGTGCCAGACTATTTCTGTCTCTCTTTCTTTATTACTTTCTTTCTGACCAAGAAATAGTCACAAACATAACCCACTTTAAAACAGTGATTTGTCATCTTTACGCTTCAGGTTTCCTCAGTGGTGTGTATAGAATATGTACCCATGACTGCCACCTAACAGCAGAGGGAGAGTGGTTCATTTGGCCTACTGTGGCTATAGAAGAGAGAAAGTAAGGAGACAAGGAGAGAGTGAAGGATGGATGGGGGCAGGGGGGGCTTCTTCAGACAGAAAACAAATCCAAACAGATGTGAGCAAGTGTGGGAGCGCTGTGCTCAGTGTGTGTGAGACAGTGTGTGTGTGTGTGTGTGTGTGTGTGTGTGTGTGTGTGTGTGTGCGCTTTGTGAGGACAAAAAAAAACAAAAAACATGAGGGATCAGGCAGGCCGGGAGGGTGTGTGCAGTCGAGAGCATGTGGGAGTGTTTGTGTGAAAATAAACTTGTGTGTATGTTTGCAAGTGCATGCCATTGTTCATGCAAATGCTGGTGCTCGGTGAGTTTTAATGGTGGTGTTTTTATGCAGTCATTGGTGTGCGTTCAGCACTTTGTTATTGTATTTGTGCAAGCGTGCGTGTGTGTGTGTGTGTGTGTGTGTATTGTGCACTGACTGAATAGCCTGTGGTAGACCAGGCAGGAGGAATGCTTGTCAACCATTGCACGTGTGTGTGTGTGTGTGTGTGTATGTGCTCTGAGCCCTGGAGGTTGAAATGCTACCGTGGCTGAAGGTATCATTGTTGTTCATCTTGTTAACAACTCATCCGTCCTCTCCACCTCACACACACACACACACACACACACACACAGTTTCATTTGTTACATAAGATGATGGCTCTCAGGCCCAAACATAACAAAATGCCCGCTGACACATTTACACACACACACAGACCAGTGAACTGTGACATCAAACATTCAGACTTTGCCCTCTTGGCCTCATGTCACTTCATTTTCATTCCTGGATGATGCTTGTTGGCAACAAATACTCATTATTTCATCTAAAATAACCCTCAGAGTTATTATCACAAAAACACAAAAATCCTTGATTTTACAGGTTTGTAATTTCCTAGAAAGTTTCCTGGAAAGAATAACATAATTTCATCATTATAGGGAAAATCTGAAAAGCTCCATTTAAACCCATGTAGATATTCAATCTTTAATTAAACTTTATCCCAAATTGTTAGGTAGACAAATCTTACCTTTTTAAAAGACTCTTGATTATGCCAGCAGTTAACTGGAATTAATTAACTGGATCTGTACCAAATGAACACTGTCTCCATTTTCCCTTTAATTAAAATCAAAGACAATAGCTCTTTCCAGGAACTTTCCTGGAAATTAGTAGTAAATTCTCTTCTGCTTATGAATATATAATTGACTTCATGAGCAATAAAACACACCCCTGCTAATTTCAACTCAGGGGTTTTGCTGTTTACTTGGTCTGGTATGACCAGTAGTTTGTGGTGGCTAATGTTAGCTAATGTTAGCATACTAAAATTTGATGGTGTGTGATTGACATAAATATATTTGTTGACTTTATCCCTCTTCTCTACATGTGCTTCTGCTTCTCTGCATTTTAATGTCACAGATAAACATGATTGCGTCATTAAAGCTACAGACTCAAGAGATTCTTAATAGGTGAAATACAATGCACCACGATCCTGTAATTACCTGTAACTAACATGCAAATATATGAGATTTGCAAGGTAGATAGATCATCCTTACTTACCTTTTAAAAAATAATAATACTAAGCAAAGTTTCAAACCTTTTTGAACACTTTTTTTTTTTTTTGCTAGAGGTGTATTTCCTCTGATAGAATGTGAATGCAGGGCAAGATGACTCCCCACTCTCTATGAACAACTTTGAAACAACACCCTACATCCTGAGATACACACAGGCTGTTCTTATAACTACGGCTCTGTGTATGTGTGTGTGTGTTTGCGTGTAAAGACTTTCAGTTGTATCTGGTCACAGAGGCGGCCTTACTGTAGCACCTAACAATGACAAGAGCCAAGATGTCTGCTTGATTGGTTTTTAAAAGACCCACCCAAGAGACTGTTGTCCAGCCCTATTGGCTCCCAATTGTGTGTGTATGTATGTGTATGTGTGTGTGTCTCCAGGCTCAGTATCCCCTGGGTCACCAAGCCCTATATTCAGGCCAATGTTATCCTGCATGGCACTGCTTCCTGCTGCAGTTGTTGACTATAGAGCGGCAGCCACTCAATACAGAGTCGATTATTGAACAGAACAATCAAAGAAATGAAAGGCCGACAACATGCACGCACGGGGCTGAGACACACACACACACACACACAAAGCATGTGTAAACAATAATGTGAAGGCTCCTGCCTTCTTCCTCTGAGTAAGAACATGAACATCCCTGACTCTCTTTCTCTGACACACACACACACACACACACACACACACACACACACACACACACACAGACATGTATGAGCACTGGCATTGTTTTATGTGTCTGTCTATAATGATCATGTAAAACGGTGACTAATGCAGGGTGACATTAAAAGGAACAGGCGTACAGTACATATCAAGCATCAAGCCAGACACAAAATGACCACAAACAGATGCAAATTGACTACAAAGAAACATAAAAGGACTACAAATGACACCACAGGGTCATTTTTGTGTATCTGCTTCATTTGCAAAAGGACTACAAATGTAATTCTGCGTCTTGCTCAGTCTGGGTGTCTTGCTCCTGTGTAGGAGAGGAGGCAGTCTTTTACATGTCTGTGCCCAGAGACCTAATTAGCAAAAGGGATTTCTGTTCACATTATATGCTCAGTGTCTCCTTTAATTGTTAATGAAACCTTATATGTACTCTGAGAATGAACCAGTTCACCCTCTGCTGACAGGGCAAAATTTGCTGGTTTAAAACTGGAGCAAGTGTGAGTGCTGTGATCCTTCACCATGGTAACACAGAGACATCTCATCATTATAGTGCACATATATCGAACACCTAACTCAGGTAAATACTGAAGTAGTCGCACTTTATAACATACTGACTCACTCACACAAGAAAGAGAAATGGCTCAAGGGAGGAAAGGAAGCACAAACAAACAGACATAAATAAAGTATATACAACATGTTTAACACAGTGTATAGTATCATAAAGCTGAGGTAAGCAATTCTGCTCCGTATTTAGTGTTTTGGAGCGGATGACTCCTTGCAATTTTTCCATGGAAAGTACACAATTTCACAGAGAAAAAAAAAGTTTTCATAAGCATAATCTCTCTTTTCCCATGCAAATTCCCCTGATTTTTGTTGATACGTGTTGTTTTGGACAAAAACCATTTACACCCATCTGTAGCTTCACGTTCATTTGCCAGACAATTACATTGACAGGAGGAGGATTTATGTAGTAAAGTGTTGAGTGGAATCAAAAGCCACATGTTTTTTTTTTTTTTTTTTTTTTTTTTTTCTTTTTTTTTTTCTGGGAGAGACAGAGGAGAGAGAAAACATAACAAGGTTTGTACAGAACACTGAGTCACCCGATTTATAAGTCAACTTGTTTCTCTTCTGAAGGCCTGTGGGCTCTTTTTCCCAGTGTCTGCTCCGTGCCAGCTGTCCACACACACACACACACACACATGCACACACACAAAGCAAACACTAACACACCTATACAGTTGCATATACAGACATGTGCTGATAGTAGCCAAGCGGATGTGCACACACACACCAGTAAACACACACACACATACCTCCACATGCTTAGACACAGGTACACTCAAACACACACACACACACACACACACACACACACACACATAGACGTACAGATACATGTTGAGGAGCTCCTGTTTTCCCACCAGCTCAAGCTTGTGGGAAAATCCTTGCCGGTCAGTAATTGATTCCGCCCTGCCAGCTCCATTAGTTTACAGCACAGTCGCATACACACACACACACACACACACACACACACACAGGGTGAGATAAAGGCTTCTCAGACGTGCTCTCCTGCTATTCGTCATGCCGCTTCTCCTTTTTTTCTTGTTTGTTTTCAGACTAAAATTAATTCTCTCACTCTGTTTGGCTCCCCGTCTCTCTTGTCATTTATCCACCTACTTTCCTTTTAACATCACAGTAAATGACAATTGGCACCATTAAAAGTTTGACATTTAAGTTAAGGCAATTTTATCTATATATCATGATTAGAGTTACAATCTGCACACATAAAACACTCACTGTTCTTCTTCATGAGGACAAACTGCTCCCTACAGAGATTTTGCTGTGGACTTTCACACCAGTAACCATATGCTACTATTTGCCAAATATTGCCTAACATAAACTGATTTTCTTCTTGGAGAAAAAGTTATTATTTCAAAGTCATGATGTTTATGTGTTCACATCCAAGTGAAACCATCTAGCTGCGGTAGGAATTATCAGCGTTGTCCATCGGGACCAAAGAGGGAAGTCAGGTGATGTTACTATAGAGTCAAAAAGTTTGCAGAGGGAGGAGGAGACAGTTGTTCGTCAACAGTCAACATTGGTTTATTTTAACCATGATCGCTCCTAAACCTCAACCAAGTTGTAGTAATTGGATCCAGGATGACAAAGCCTCACTAACCTTATACAACATAGTCATTTTAACCCCAACCACAAAGTTTCCCTAAACCTAACCAAGTTGTTTTCGTGCCAAAACATCACCAAACCTTAACCACAGTGTTGTCGCATCACAAAACATAATTTGTAATGGCTTCAGAAAGCACAGATGAGATGCTGTGCTGGTGGTAGTGGCGCCAGATCAGAAAATGCTTCCATGTGTGGTTCCAAAGGGCATCAATGCTACATTTTTTTTCCATCATCCTTCTCTTTTCTATACATTTTTCCATAAATTAGTCCTCTTTATTCCTCTCCCACACCCTTTTTTTTCTCTCCCCCCCTCATTTCTTTCTCTCCACTTTCCCCCTTAATTGGAGTGACAGCGTTTATTGGTTTTTCTGCCACTCTACCACCTGCTGCACACACATAGACTTTGACCTTTACACCCTCTTCCCCCAACAAACCCCACACACAACCACCAGCACCACGTGCACCAAACGCTGACAAAAACATGCTCAGGCACACATCATCTACTGGAAGTATACACCCACAAGCTTTTCAGCACATACACAGACACACTCTCTAACACAGACATAGTGACATAAACAACTACACACACACACAAACACACAATTGCCACTTTTTTCTTATCATCGCTGTTACAACCGCTCCCTTTTATTATCACACAGCCCGAGGCTCGGCAGCATCCAGTCTGGCCTCCACTCAGCACTTCCTATCCCTGATGAACAGCCATTTACCGTTCAGCTCACCGTTATCAATTACCATCATCGCCATTATTACCACGACTCCTCTACTTCAAAGGCCTCATCAAAGCCATGTCATCAGGGAGAACTTTCACATGGGATAAAGATTTTATTTTTGATGTTTTCACGTACAAAAACAGCAAACAACAAAGATAGCTGTTTTGACTTTGGCATTAATTTTCATTCCAAAATGAGTTATCTGCTGTTTGAAACATGTGACGCCCCGTGATGTCGTGTCAGGAGATTACTCACTTGAGAAGAAAGAAAGCTGAGAGTTAAACTTACAGCAATATGGTAAAACAAACCAAAAAAAAAGTTAGTTAGTTAACTTTGTGAAATATGTATAGTTACCTTAATTGTTATTGATTGATGTCATTGATATGTTATTATCTATATGTATAGATAAGAAAAAGATTTAAATTTGAGAACTTTTGCTTCTTTTAATTAAGGGAAAAAGTAAGGGAAAAAGTTTGTGTGTGTGTGTGTGTGTGTTAATAAATAAAAATAGGCGTTTAGTTTAATTAAACCTGAGGGGGACATGAAAGTGTTTACCAAATCCCAACATACTCAATACTGAGACATTTCACTCAAAACTTCCACTAACTTGGCTAAAACTTTCAAACGATGCCAAGTTTTATTTTGTGTCAAAATTTATTATAACTGATTATGTCTAAGCTGAAGGGCAACAAATTCATCAAATTGCAATAAAATGTCCAGGAAACATCACAGACTGAAAAAGGAACAAATGCCAGTTAAAGTATTAAGGACAGTGTTTAATTTTATGCCTGACAGTAGAAAGATGACAGGAAATGAAGGGAGGGAGAGAAATGGGGAATAACATGTGACAATCCATCAGAGCCTTTTATCACTGACTATGATTTAATTGTTATTTGATGAGTGGATGTACAGTGAAAATACAGAAAAATGGTGTGTGTGTGTGTGTGTGTGTGTGTGTGTGTGTGTGTGTGTGTGTGTGTGCGTGTGTGTTGGTCTGGGCACTGGGGTGTGATAATGTGGTCACTCCTCTACATGTGACTGTTGTACATACATAAGTTTAGACATGTGAACATACACACTGAAAGGTGTGTGTGTGTGTGTGTGTGTGTGTGTGTGTGCCTGTGTCTGACAGGGTGTGTGTGATGTTTAGAGAGGGTGGGTAATTATGTCAATTATACTGCTGTCATGGCAAGGTTACACACACACACACACACACACACACACACGCAAGCCTGTCTGTGCTCTCCATTTGTTAGCTGTGAAATATTAATCACAGTCAGCTGCCAACCTGACAAGGAAAGGATGCAGAGCATGAAACCGTCCACACTACACACGCACACACACACACACACACAAACCTGCGTCTAACAGACATGTTCACATTCACATGCATATCAGTAACAGGTTCTTCAGCACACACACGCACACACACTCTGCCCCCCCCCCCCCCTTATCAGTCTGAACTCTGTCCTCAGTCCCTCTCGCCTGGGCATCTGTGGCTCCGAGGGTCCCAGCTGTCTGAGGGATTATGACAATTGAAGGATGATCCTTGAGGGCAGTGTGTTCATTGACCCATTATAACTAGCCTGATGAGAGTAAAGACATATTTATTTCTTCACTGTACCCAAACTACACTGTGCTTTGTCAAATCTAAAAGCAGCTCTGCCTTCAAGGAGGAGGTCAAGAGCCATGTTTTCTCTCTCTGTGATAAATCACAGTTACAATGCAACCAGTCAAATACTGATTATTTTTTCAAGCATAGCAGAGGTTTTGCATGTTTTTCCCTTTTAACCACAACTTGCATATTCTTTACATTACTGTTGGCCATTTTTCAAAAGCATACCATAGACTTTAAAGTCATAAATGCATTTTTTCCCCCCATCTCGTTGCAAGGCGCTGTTTTCACATCTGGTGTCAGTTGTATTTTGTCAAAGTTACTTTATCTTGTATAATACATGTGTTTATAATAATCTGTCCTTGTTGGCATGTTTAGGTGTTTGTAGAAAGTTCAGCCCGGCATTCACTGGAAGAAAATTACTACTGGACAATTCCTCACCTCATGATTTACGTCTCATGCCAATATTCAGAAGTAGCTGCTGAACTTTAGTGTAAAGTAAGGGTGGTGGGGCCATGGTGGTGGGTGTGTAGATACTCTTGTTTACAAGCTGAATATGCCGCTAAACAAACAGCAAACATGATCTTTCCTTAACTCACCTCAACTGTTTTCTCTTACCTTCGCCATTTTTCATTACAAATTACCCCTAACTGTAAACATACTGTAGTCACCTTGTGCATATATTGTTGCCATTGAATGTTGTTACTGAACACAATCTGAGGTTTTTCAGAATCCTGTCCAAGTTCTCCTCTGATGATCGGGTTGAGCTCCAACATCAGGTTTGTGTTGGCTGCTGTAAAGATATACATTTCCAAGTTTTGCAGACACAAAATCTTCCCCAAAAAGCCTCGGGATCCCGCAGGAGGAACAGGAAAACACTGTTGAGGAGAGGGTTGTTTGACAGACCCTGCTGAGCCTGCTGCTACTGTGACCTGACTCCAGATAAGCAAAAGAAAATGGATGGAAAATCAAACTAATAAGAAGACAAACAGCAAGCAAACATGGACATTACTGCAAGTTGGAAACTTCTGAAAGTTGGTTTTAAAATAGTGCTGACATGAACTTAAACCTGCGGTTGCTTGGAGGGCAGGAAAAATGCATTTGTCACTCCAAAGATCTGCACTGTTCTTTGGAAAATGGTGAGCAGTGATGTTCACAATTTGTAGTTAATGGGCTAAAACATGAAATACAGTGTTAGGATCCTTGAAGTGGTGTGGAGCTACTCAGTGACCGGCTCTGCTCTACCTAAAAAAAAAAAAAAAAAAAAAACAGAGTTATGTGAAGCCACATGGAGAATTGACTGTGGAGGGCTTTGGCATATATTGTACCTCTGCATGCCCCCTGTCACAACGTGTGACATGGGAACAACCAGGGCTGTTTTAAATCACGGGCCTAACCACTGGCCTGCCCAGCCGGGAGGGTTCCTGGATACTTGGCATTCCTGCAGTGACTGAGGACTGTGAGAACCAAACGACACGGGCAGAAGTATTCTTAGGTCTTTAAGGACTGGAAAAAATTGATGCAATGTGTGTGTGTGTGTGTGTGTGGATGGGTGGGTGGGTGTACAGATGCTTGCTAAGTTTGTATATGTTTGCCTACACATGAACATCGAAGTGAGTACATGTTTGACTGCTTTTGTGTAGTACTAAGGCTGCAGTTTGTGGGTACCTTTTCACAAGTTCAATAGTCAAATTCAATTGACTACTGTGTATGTGAACATGTGTGTATGTGCATGCATGCATTTCTGTCACTAAGCCCCACCCCCTTTGTTACTGTTGCTACACCTGTCAAAGCTTTCTTTGCTTGCACAACACATAATGCGGTTTATAGTGATAATGGAGGCAGATTTACCTTTGAAAATCTTGGTAATTCTTGAAACAACAGACCTTCAAAGAGGCAGACAAAAACAGATGACCCATTTCTGAAAACCGTTCCTGACAGATTTTATCAGCTATAATTGGCCAGCTAATTCAGCTCAGGTTAGCTCCATGAGTTGGTTGAGAAATTATATTTGGCTGACTTCCTAATGTTTCAAGTGGACTTGTTTTAATACCAGAATCTAAATATGCCATTAATGGCCACATGCAAGATATTGTGCTAAAAGACTGAAGCTAAAGCTAAGGAGTCCCAAGCAAAAAGTAAGCATGCTTACCAGTTGATGCTCCTTATAAACAACATAAAAGACATTGAATAAAGAAATGGTCTTGGATAGCAGTGTAATGCTATAGTTAGCTAGCCCTAGTATTACAAAGTGATGTTCAAAAAATTTAAGATCCGACTCTGTTCCTATTTTCAAGTATTTCATTTTTAATGGTACAGGGTAAAATGCTTTTAGGATGGAAATGTGATGTGTTTGGCAAAACACTATATCAGGTATTGTTGAATGGGTTTAACTTAAACTTCGAGGACTGGCTGCCTCACAGTGGCAAAATACTACAGTACACAGTGAATGTGGGAGTTGAATTTTTTCTCTTTGTCATTTCATTTTTGTAAACTCAAGTGGAAAACCCACATTAATGTAGTTAGTTAAGTTACTTTGTTCTCCTTAGCTTTGTAGTAAATGAATGCTAGATTGTATTAATAATTAAGTAGTAAGCTAGTCAGCTGGATGCTAACGATTGCAGCTTATGCAAAATCAGATAAACACCCATTTAATCCTTACACCGTTCATTCTTCACACTTTTGCTCGTTTTTTTTTTTTCTTTTGAAATGGCTAAAAAAAAAAGACACTTCATGATCAAAACTCTTTAGATGCTGAATATCTATCTTACTACAGCCCCATGCTCACCATGTCTGCATGAATAAATCCAAAGCCTGAGAGGCGTAGTTACAGTTGCCAAGCTATGATTGCACATGCTGTTACTCATCATTAGAGCAGAGGCCAGGATGGTGATCTTATGAAGTGTGTGTGTGTGTCCATGTGTGTGTGTCCATCTCAGATGCTTAGTTTTTTAAAATGTGTGTTTGTGTACACTTTGTCCATTTGCATGCGTTTACGACATTCCTCGCTGGCCGTTGGGGGTGTCTTTCCATTGATGTCTAATCATCGTTTAACCATTACTGATGGGGGTAACCAGCCTACCGGGGTCCTGACAGCTGAGTGCGCTCACTTTCCCATGCTGTCAGAGGTTAAAGGTCACCCCGCAGCTACTGCCGCAGTTGTTACGACCCCTCGCACACAAGGCCTCTCCTGTGTGGCTGTACGCATTACTGGTTGCATGAAGCTGAAACAGGATAGGCAATGGGGGGCTTTGTGTGTGTTTGACTGAGTGTGTGTGTGTGTTTGTGTGTGTATGTGTGTGTGAATGTAACACAACAATGAAACCAGGCTTGGCAATGGCCTCCTATGTTTGTTAGAACATGTATGTGTGTGTGCAAGGCAACTGGTAGCCTCAGTAACCATGAGCATGGCCTTGTGAGGGTCTGTGAGGCCTCTTGTTTGTTTAAATTGAATGACTTACTCTGTGTGCATGTATGCATATGTGTGTGTGTGTGTGTGTTTGTGTGTGTGTGTGTGTACCCTCCCCACCACCGCTGCAGCTCTTTGAACTGTTGGCATTCAGAATTCAAAGCTTCCTCCTTTTCTTCCACATGAAAATACGCCAGCTTTATTTGTTTTTCTTACCATCCGTGTTTAGGTGACCACATCTCCACTCCTGGGGCGACAAAACAATTTCAAACCCCCGCACTTCAAAAACACACGTCAAACTTGGTCTTGACATGGAGCACTTGAACCCCTTTCACTCCTCCTTCCGCTCTGCCGGAGAAGATTTTGAAACAAATTTCGAGGACGGATAGTCAGTGCAGGTGCAGTTGGGTTTCGTTATTGGCACTGTACGTCCTGCCAGGTGGATGGCAGCATGTTGGTTGAGATGAGTTTTATTCTCTTCGGTGTGCTTTGTAAAGCTCTTTTGGCACCTGGGAAAGCAGTGTGTGTGTGGAGCTTTTGATGTTGCCACTCCACCCAAAGGGCACACCATCCAGGCCCAAAGCTGTCTCATCTCCACTCCACTGCGGCTGCATGTAGGATCTTGAATCAAGTTGAAATTGTTTTCTTCTGAACTGCCACTATGTTGAAACTTGAGTCAGGACTCAACGTATGTATAGCTGCAGGCTGCATTTGAATCATTAATCAGAATATGTTTTATTACCCCTGGATAGAACACCCTTTGATAAAATGTGAAATAAAAACCTGTGGGCGTGAATGGTTAAATGGACGGCTTTATCACATTATCAAAAGCTGACTTTGAGAGACAGGTGGCTTTTGGCAGCTAAACCGCACTGCACGTCAAACGGGACGGGTGCAAAACGGGTTGATTGTTAATGTGTTGGAAGGCAGGTCCACAAAGGCATTCAGGCCTAAGTCTCAATGCTTCAGTGTTAAACCTGTGTTGTAATCCCACAGTGTTTAGCTCTGATCCGGCTGGATTTAGTCTGCTAAAGCTGAGCAGTGGTGCAGGTGCCGGCTGATAAGACCTGGGATTCACACGGATGATGAGAAAGTAGGAGAGGGGAAGGTGAGGCAGAGAACAGGCTGGTCTCAGTGATTTGAGAAAAAGTTTTATTATGTGAGGAATACAGCACTTTTATTTTTTGTCCCAGTTAGGGTTAGGGTTAGGGTGGCAACATACTTGCTGTTTGTTTTTTGTTTTTTCAAATAATGAATGAAGCGATAAATTTATTAACCGTAGTGGAGTTGACAAAAATACTTGACTGTCACACCAGAGGAGCAGGGTACCATCTGTAATTAAGGCAACAAAAGCACTTTGGTTAAGGTTAGGAAATGATCGTGGTTTTGGTTAAATGTAGATAGACTGTGAACTTTTTGTGGATTTAACCAGACTATGATCTTTCCCTAACCTTATCCACAGTAAAAATTCATAATGCTGTGGCCTAGTCACTACAAGTAATAATTTCTCATCAAATGCCAAAAATGTACATGTGATTACAGTGGTTATTTGTGAAAAAGGTTGTTCAACATCCAGTAAACCGATTTTCTCCAAAACTATACGTCCTGACAGAAGCTGCCCCGGAGGCAGAAACCTGAAGCAGAGTCTCTGTGAGAATTAGGGGCATCGATGTGTGAAACGGTCAACATTAAAAACTCAAAGACAGCTCAGAATAATTATACAGGCTTCATACAAGTTTCTGACAGTAACAATAACACACCACAAAATTCCAGCAAAGAATTTACAGATGATATGATCTTGGCTTTCATTAGAGGATGTGATAATCTTCACTTGTTGAAAGTCTTTGATGCAAGGTAACAATGAGTTCCAAAGGGAGATAATTGGATTAAAAACAGAGAGGGCATGTTTTTGTTGTGATTAAGAAAAAAATGTTAATGTTTGAAACTGTATGAACTGAAAGAAATGGCAGGAGACAAGCTGTACCAACCATCACATTTTTAGGATAAAAGCCTTTATTTATAGTGTCTAAACGAAAATATGAATCTAAATCGGGAAACTCTGGAAGACAGGAGATGACAGAGAGGGAAGAAAATGGAGAGGAAAAAAGATAATGGCCGATAAACAAAAAGTGCAATCTGAGAAAACTGAAAGGACAGTAACAGAGGAGAGGACAGAAACTCCAGGGCTCTCTCCCATCCCTATTGTAGACAGTAATCCCATGTTATGACAGTGACATAGTCCATCTCTCTCTCCTTCCCACAGGTTGGAGGGAGGGATGAGTCAGACAGTGAGGAAAACAAAGCAGCAGGCAGGAACCTGCAAGGATTACACTCTCATCATGTGGAAACCAGACACTGCAACCAGAGCTACTGCAGCCTGCTCACTGACATCTACTGTACTACTGTCTGACAAGTACTACTGTGTGTGTGTGTGTGTGTGTGTGTGTGTGTGTGTGTGTGTGTGTGTGTGTGTGTTTGGGGGGAGGGATACTATGACTACCAGTAATTTGTGTATTTATGTGCTTAAGGGAACCAAATCAACCTAGGCACATAAAACTGTAGTGTAGACACATAATATACATGGTTTTAAATTATAAGTTTGCTGATGTTCTGTATTTTTCTTACTGTCACTGAATCACACAAAAGACCAAATGAAGTACTAACTGCCAACAAGTACTGTCTGTGAATCCAAAGCCTGATATACCTTATTCCTCTGCGCCATGGGCCTTGGGTAACAAGTTTCTTCATTATGATGAACATGGGAACTGTAGTTTATTTTGATACTAAGTCAAAAATACACCATTGAGCTGGCTTAAATACTCACTGGAGCAACAAATCTGTATTAAAATAGTCCACAACAAATGCACCGTTTCCTCCTGTTTGAATGACATATGTTAAAAACAAAGTGGAAAAATCACTTGCTCTTTTTAAAAATGAAACAACATATTTTAGACAAGTTTATTTTTAGATGTATGTCTTTAGTAGGAACAAATGGGTTTGGCACTGAGTATTAAGGATTGATGCATTGTTTTTGTTTTTGTCTTTTCATGATAATTGTTGAGAGGAAAATGACAGAATAATGGTAACACTGTTATTTATAGTAATAGACGTTTAATTTAGATTTAAAGTAATTATTTATTATTTGAAGTAAAACATGACATATAACTTTAAGTATTTTTTAATAAATGTGTATTATTCTTGGGAAGACATGAGGGGTATTTTGTTTTGTGTAAATTACATGCAACACTATTTCAAATTGCTGTAATTGAGTATGATGCATAGACTATTTGCACAAATAGTTTTTATTATAATGGAAATATTTGACTTTTAGGGTACAAACTATTTCTCAAGTCAAACTTGCTACAATTCTTCCTTATAAAATATTTATAATTTTTGTAATGAACATATGTCTGATTGTCGGCGGCAGTGAATAAAAGCTCTCAGATGTCAGTGAATACATCATAAGAGTAACAGAAATAACTGATGCCCTTTCCCTCTTTAAATCTTTGGTGCATAAATCAGTCTCCAGCAACAATGCAAAGAACAATACCAAAAACACCAACATTCAATTTTCCCGAACCTCCCTGTGAGAGAATAAACCTCTGTCACAAACGCTCTCAGGTTTCCTGCTTTCTTAAACACTGAAATAACCTAGGCTCCCAGAAATAGCTGAATAAACTATGAGACAGCAGCTCTGCAGGGTTTGGAGACCCACATAGCTTTTACGGAGCGGGGCTTTCCAGGGTGGTTTGAGAAGTGGACACACACACACACACACACACACACACTCACACACATACACATTCTCCATGGTGCATTAGGGTCACGCTTGTCTTATGTAAAACACAGCTACCCACAGAGAACTTCGGGGCCTGGGGCCAACCTGCTCTGAAGTTCACATGTGCTGAAGCAGAGCGTGGTGTGTGTGTGTTTTCACAAGTTTTTTTTGTAACAGCGAGAGAGTGTGTGGTACATTGTGAGCGACTGTGTGTGTGTGTTTTGTTTTGGTGTAATGTGCTTGGCCAGTAAAGGAGCTGTGGCGACAGTAATTAAACAGTGATGGTTTTGTCGAGGTTCCCACATCACCTCGGTCCCAAACTCTTCTAATATCTTCCTGGAGTCCTCTGCAGTTTGGACTGTCTTTGTGGTCTGTGTGTGTGTGTGTGTGTGTGTGTGTGTGTGCTGGAGGGAGACTACACACACTCCTCTGTCCCCCTCGTCTCCTCCACTCAGCCAGTGAGTCTGGGACCCGAAGGAAAAGGCCAATTATAAAAAACCCCTCTCTCCATCTTTGTTCTGTGGGCATAAACCACTTCTTTGCTTTTTTGTTTTCATTCTTTCCCCTTCTTTGGCTTTCTGACATTCCTCGGCCATTCCCACCGTCCCCGAAACCCCCACTCCACCCCGTTACTCACGCTCACGCACACATGCAAGCTCACTCATTTTGGCTCATTCCTACTTCTTCTAACTCTGCGACAGTTCCCAAAGTCTTAAAATAGCCGCTATGCTTCCTGGTCCTTCATCAGCACCATATCTTATCATATTTGAAAGAAAAGCTGGGTGGGGCTGGTTGTTAGACTGTCTGTTGCTACAGTAACTACTTTATCCCAGGGTTAATTTGAAGTTTATGTTTGTTTTTGTTTGAAAATGTAGGCTATATTGCTTCCATATTTCTTAAGTGACTACTGCTTTAAGATCGTATGGCAGTAAAAATAATCAATACAGGATGATTCTCATTACATGTTCTTTTTGAGGTTCTAAACTGCAAAAAAAAAAAAAAAAAAATGCCTAACTTGCAGCTGTACTTTTCCCTACATTTAGTTTTCCATATGTAAACCTGTCCCTGTGTTACATACATATTTGGAAGGAAAGGATCTGACAGCAGGGGCAAGTTCAACTCTAGCGAACTTCGACATTCAAATTGCTGCATACAAGCTAGCTTGAGGAATTTGACCTTTAAGGTAACAAGAGCCAGGGAGAAGCTAACGTAGCTTATTATGTTTTGCTACGTTCACTTTTATTTAATCTATTCTTAATGTTGGAGTGTGTACTGCTATACAAAATAGGAAAAGTTTACAAGTACAGACTTTGTTGTTAACTTTGCCAAACTGTTAACTTTTTAAATCTGTTAGCTAAGAGAGTATTTATTCTGTTTCAACAAAGTCTTTATTGAATAAAATGATATACAGTCCTGAGAAAAAATTGTAGGGGGTCTATATGTTTCAGAAAGACATACGTATGAATTGTGCTGCAGCACTTTGTGTTATGACCAGGCACTAATGTTGAGCTCACACCACTAAGACCCTCAAGAGAAAAATAGTGGGTCGGTCTGACGTTGTCCTTCAAGCTGCTCTCTCACACTCTCAGACAGATTTTCACACAACTTCACTGTCCATCTCTTAATCACACATGGAGCAGTCTGGAGTATCTCACACACACACACTCCCACACACACACTGCACCCGTCTCTCTGTGTGTTTCATATGTGAGGACACACTTTCTCTCTCCCACACTCAGACTCAATCTCCTTGTCTCTTACTCTCACATAAACACACACACATACACACACACACTCGCAGAGCTAGAATCGCTACTCAGTGTCCAGCTCTGGGCGGTGTTCCCATCCCCATGGCCTTTCCCAGCACAGACAATGCTTTGTGTCCCACAAAGGAAGCTCTCATCCAGGCTCTGGGGCCCTGTTTGGCCCTCGGCGGCCCCCCCAGACTCCAGAAAGGCCCCCAGAGCCACCCCACCACAACCTGCTGAGGTGCCAAGAGGAACATCTGTGTGACTCGGGTGAAGAGACCTCGCTGAAGTTCTCACACTGAGAGGAAGAGTGTTGCTTATATTCCTCTGTGTGAGCCTGCCTGTGTGTGTGTGTGTGTGTGTGAGTCAGTGTTCATGTGAGCACAAGCTCCTGGGTCCTGAGAGTCTCCCAGTCCAGATAATAAATGGTGTGAGAGGAAAGACAGAGTGTGTTGCCAGACCTTCCCAGTCAATGAACCACGTGTCCCGGCAGTCCGGCTGCCAACCATAGACTCTGAAACGGGGTCACACTAACAAGAACGAATAGATGAGGGGAGAAATGGAGGCAAGACAAATGAGAGGAGTGATCAGGGAGATGGAGAGATGAACAGATGGAAGAACTGATAGAGGGATGGATAGATGGACAGTTTTGATTATACAGAAAAAATACTGAAATAATCGTTTTTAGTGAGTATTTCGACAGTGTTCATGGATGTTCATGGGACTGAGCACAAGACCCCAAACATGTGTAGTATCATGGAAAGACAGTACAAAATTGTATTTTGTGTATTTGCAAGCCGCCTTCGGAAAGTAGAGTTTTTGTCCATTTGGTACCTTCATAGAGCAACATTTTTCTCAAGTTTTTCTTGAGACATAAACTTCTTCTTCTTTTCAACAAAAAGTTATGTTTCACAACATAACTATGTTTGAATTTATCACATTACAAATGTGGTTACATTTTGGTTCCACTCTCATATGCTTAACATACTGTTTTATTTAAAGTTTAGCCTAAATAAATGACACTAATCATAGGTAGTGACCTGCTAATAACTGCAGTAATATCTGTTTATTCTGCAGAAGAATTTGTAAAACAATCTACATTCATCAGAGATTAAGGAGGGTTCTTCAATTTGTCTGACTGAATATTTAGTTTAATCGTCAGTGTTTAGCTTTGACTTGGACGAGACTAACAGAACCAAACCGTGTCATTATTGCCTTATAAATCACAATTTAAATTTAGCTTAATAAACTACATTTAAATCCTTGTTTTCCTGCTGAAGGATTTTAATTCTGGTATTTTTAGTCTTATGCTGAGAAATGTTAAAGATCAAAACGTCTGTTTCTACAGAAACAAAGAGCGTGAGGGATCCAAGCAGCATAGCTTGCGGAACTGGTTTTGGTTTTTTATTGTTCTTGTTAAGGATTTGAATCACTCTTTGTGTTTAAAAATTAACATCACATTCAATCAAGTTGCTTTTTAGTCCTGTTTTGTGCCATGAATCAGCTCATGGAAAAAAGGTTTCATGAATATATCACATAGAAACCAGACACACACATCTCATACTCGAATACTTTAATGAAACACATGTCTAATAATAACAATAAACAGTATTCTTGCTGCTTTGCCATAATGAGTCAGCAACATTTCCTACTGTATATCAGCATCACTTCAGTATGACTCAGCTTCATCTGTCTGACTTCATTATTTATTTATTCCCAGCTCCCAGTCATCTCCTTCCTGTGATTTACCCAGGTCTCTCCTCTTTTTGGAACAATCCTCCTCTTGAAGCAGATTACCTATTATATCAGATTTTATTGTATTTTTACTTTTAAAAGCGCCTCTTATGCTCAGCTTACCTTATTTAAAAAAAATTCAGCTCGCATCTTCTGGTATGTTTCAATGTCTTTCAAAATATATCCTAAATTTAACATATCTTGTAGATTTCATAACATAAACCTATACCTACACACATACAGCATGCACAAAACCAAGTCATCATCTGACATTGCATATTGGACTGTACAAGCTAATGTATACTCTGTCTTTTGAAACAGAGGATACAAACATATAATCTTCAATAAAATGTCAACTGCACAATACACTGACTGACTGCAGCTGACTGATCCCCCTGTACCTTTTCAGACCAAGATATTTTGTTTTGTTTGTGACCTTCCACTGAACCTCTAATGGTCCTCATGATTATACTATGAATAGGTCAAATATATAGAAAAATATATGCAGAAATGTTGAGTGGATTCAAGTATGCCAAGAGAGACGTTAGGCTTCATAAAAATGACTAAATCAGTTTTGAGTGTACCCTGGTAACCTAATTAAATCTCACATTACAGATGCAAAATATCTGGTGTAATCACTAATGAGGCTCCATTAACATCCACCCTCCACCTTCTGCTGTCATTAGCTAAATATATTTGAAACAGGAAGCCATATCTGTCAACCCTGCTTATGAGTGATTACAGTTATCTCAAAGGCTAGAGAAACTGTGGCTCAGTAAGTTAATGATTTACCTGCTTTTAAGATACATGCAGACTCCTTTAATGATGTCTGTCCTTTGTTCTGTGCCAGTGTGTTAGTTACATTCATGTGGGACAGACATTTGGGAGCCCATTGCAGCTGGATCTCAGCATGATCCACACCCTCACACACACGCCCTCACACACACAAACAGACATTCCAGCACAGGAAGTGACATCATGCACCACTGGCCAAAATACAGGAAGCATGACGACAGCTTCCGAAGAACATGAGGGACGCATCAGCTCTGTGTAATCCACCAGCTGCTGCTGCAGGTCCCACACCCATGAACACACACACACACACACATGCACACGCACACATGCACACACGCACACACGCTAAAATTACTGCCAATCAGTGTGAGAACTAAGTTAAGCTTCAACGCAGTTGAAATAACATATTTTATAAATCAAACATAAATTCTTTTAGTGGTTGAGATGGTTATTTCTGGCCAGATGTCAGCCTGAGTGCAAGATCTTGGGTTTATATCATCTGAAATGTGGGAAAGTGTGTGTTTGCTGTATAGTTTTCTGAGCAGGGGGAAATATGGATGTATTAGGTTTGCAACTGATTGTTTTCAACTTTGCTTAATTTATCAATCGGTTTCTCCAATTAACTGATTTCCTTGTTTCTTCTAGACATGTAAGCAAACAGCTGTTAATGCTAACCGTAGCTATGTAGTGATAGCAAAACTTACAAATAGCTCCTTTAATCAAAGACCATGTTTTGGCAGAAAACCAAAGAAACATGCAGTTAGAGAACATTCAACTGATGCATTATGTTAATTAACAACATTTTCTCATTACATTGGTAAAAAAAAAATAAAAAAAATACGGCATTACAGAATGTAATCCTGTATTTGCTGTTGTAGATTAGCTGAATATATACATAATTTCCAACAGACAGGTTTTGGCTATATACAATACTAAATGATGATGTATATATGTGCATGTACAGTGGGGTCCAAAAGTCCACTTTCCCATGAAAATGAAAGTGGTCTCTGACTTTTAAACCCCACTGTATATGTGTATATATATATATATATATATATATATATATATATATATATATGCATATTTGTTACACTTGTTAATATGTTCTTCTGGACAGAACAGTTTTGGTTAAGATGGTGATTGTGTTCATGGCTTTCCTGTTGTTATGTTTATGGCTCTGTGCGGCCCATGTTCCCACTGGATCAGGTTGCCACTGTATCACACACAAACACACACACATACACACACACACACACGTCCTCTATTTCTCGCTTTTATCCCCCACTTCTCCCACGCAAATTTCAAGACTTTCTTCCAATCACACACACACACACAACCGTTATGTTTTGGCGTGAGTGCCCCTCTCTTTGTCCTTCTCGGTTCCCCTTTAATTTCGCTTTGAGTATTTCTCGCTTCCTTATTTTCCCTCTGTCTCTGTGTCTTCGTCTCTCCTCTCTGTCTCGCTCCCACACTCTCCCACACACAACAAACACACCACCACCCTCTTAACTTCTGCCCAGCTCATAATGCCATGCCTCATGAGAAGTATGCATCAATAACCACAACAGTACTCACACACGCACCGCACACACGCAAACATACACAGAGAGGAACCCGCTGTCGCCTAAACAACATGCTCCCAAATATTCATGAGAATCGCTAAAAAAGCTACAAAGCAAATATGTGTGGTGAACACCAGCCATTAAAGCTGGGGTCTGGAGTCACTGCAAGGATGTCACAACTTTGATTTTCATGGAGCCTCATTCTGTCAAGTGACTTTGATTCCTTCTCTCTGTCTTTCTTTTGTTCCTTACAGTAGTCTTTAATTAAAAACCTACAGAATACCTCTTGACTTAACCTGATCAGCTGCCGACGCCACAGAATTAGTGTATCAGTGCAGATTTCCAGATACAGACGCTTGCAGTGACAGCTCTGACAGCGCTCCGGTTGCCAACAAAGCCCTTCCTGTGCCTGTGAAACTCCAGCTATGTCTATTTCCATCTGCAAGGACAACAAACACAGTGTAAAGTGCCCGATGCAAACACAAATATTCCTGAGTCCGCCACATGTTTTGACATGGCACGTCCAGAATACCATGAGGCCCTCAACAAATAACTAAAATAGCAGGTTCTGCAATCAAAACATTTCTAGAGGCAAAACTTACATCTCTTAGGAAGGATGTGTCCATTTACATAACAAATCTGACTGTGTTTGTAAGGACAACACACACTTGCCAATGAGTCTACATCGTAACACAACATTATTTTGACATTTGACTCATTTTTATATCTGTTGAGAAGAAGATGAAGAGGATTGACACACTCTTTGTAAAGGTTTACCTGCTGGGCGTGTGGTTGGGTTTCATCAAAGCTGCTGCTCATTGCTTCCTGTTGAGACTGTGGTCAAGTTTCCTGTTAACTATGAACAATTTCCTGGTGACATAGTGGTGGAGAGCCTGCTCACCCTGTGCTGACATTTATTGAAGAGTTACTGATGTTTTATAGCATTTTATCTGGAAAGTTTTCCCAACAACTTCATATATCTAAATCTAGAGCTTGTTTAGATATATGAGAATAGAAATAGTCTACATGAACATTTTAAGATTTGTGTTTCTTGTGCTAAATGTACTAGTTCACTTCAGGCAACTTCAAGTACTTAGACTGCATTTTGGGAATGATCCTGATCATGGTTAGGGTTAGAAAAAGATCGCCTTCATGGTTAATGCCACTCTCTAATCTTTAAGTGAAGGTCTTTGCGCCCAACCATCTTGACTTTTTGCACTGTTTCGAAATATCACACTTCCTTCCACATTTGCTATGGAACATGAATGTTTGTCATTTCAACAAATGACCACTACTGTGCAGGAGGCAATCATTTTTTCACATGACTGCTTGAGGTTATTATCACTAGTCCCATTTTCGTTCTGTTTGATCGGTCATTCTTAGTTATAACAACAGTATATCCTCACCAAGTGAACCGCTGAGACTTGAGAACAGTCTCTAAACAGAAGTCTGGAAACATGAGCAGCCAGGTAATCAGGTCAGCTCCCAGGTTGGGTAGATTTATTTGGAAGAGAACACAATGTCAAACTGTTAAATTATTACCCAAACTAATCATCCATCACAGTTTACAGGCCCACTTCCAGGTTCAAGTTTGACCCACCATATCACTTCAGCTTTTTACCTCAGGTGGTTTAGATAATGGGGCCGAGCTGTTTTGTTTACAACTGGTCTGATTATCAGACTGCTTGTTTTTCTTGCCCTGTCAAACGTCTTATCGATGTCACCATGTTCCCAGAGCTCAGCAATTACTTTGATGAGTACAATGTTGTTATTATGAATAAAAAACTATGAAAATATGACCCAAGGTGGATTGGAGTCACTCTTAAAACCATTTCAATAAATGTACAGTGTTTGTACAGAAGCAGGTGGAGCACAGCGTGAATCTGTTCTCCCGCCAACAATAACCAAAGCATTTTTAAGATAAGGTCTTTTAGAATGTGTGTGTGTGTGTGTGTGTATACATAATATTGTATGTGTGGTTGTTAGTGAGTAAGTGTGTGTGTTTGTGTGTCTAATCCTTTCCAGCCATTTTCCCCTCCTTTCCTCTCTCTCAAGTCACAAGCCTGGGAAGCAGTCGTGGGGGGGATCTCTCACAGCCGCTCAGTGTGTGTGTGTTTGTGTGTCTGAGTGTGTCTAGCAGACAGCTGTGTGGACGGCCGGGAGCAGCCGTTACAGCAGGGACACAGACACACACACACACACACACACACACACAGCCGTCCAGTCTTGGCATCCCACCCCACCTTCTCCTCCCACAGTACTCTCATCACTTCTTCATCTCAGTAAAGGGAGATGTCAGCTGGACAGAGGGTGTGTGTGTGTGTGTGTGTGTGTGTAACAGGGTCAGTGATTAGGCTTGGTGAAGAGACAGAAACTGAAGTCCAGTGTGTGGAAAGGGTGTTACAGACAGTGCAGGTTATCATATCATGACATGTAGCTGAGTGTGTGTGTGTGAGAGAGAGAGAGAGAGAGAGAGAAAGAGGTGGGGGCCTGACCACCAGACGGCAAAGCGGTGACCTCTTTACCAGGGCTGTGTGTGCTGGCTGAGACAAGGTCGCATTACATGGTTGACTAAGTGTTCATGTACCATATACCATCCTGAGCATGTCAGCATGTGCGTGTGTGTGTGTGTGTGTGTGCATTAATCTTACATCTGTGTGTGCAGGGGCTGAACGATGACAGATCACGAGCAAAGATGTTTCAGAGCTCACGGGAGGTTTAGCAAGAAAAATCAAGGAATTGATTTGCTCAATTCAAAACCTGTAGACTGTGAAAAACCAGAAATGTCGAAAGTAAATTCATTTCTTTTGCCACCTGGTTCTTGTTTTCATAGTTTCCACCATCATTCATTTTGGTCACGTCATTATTGGTCATGTTGGGCAGCAACACAACAGTCCCACAGGTTGTGCACAAAACAAATAAGCCACTTATTTTGATGTTTTTTTAAAGTGATTTTTTAAAAATGTGAGACCTTATACTCTATATCTGACTATGTTTTTCATTTGTTTCTCTTCTTGTAGCTGTTGTGTTTTCTTTTTCTGAATATTACAGCTAAAATGAGGGAATTTAAAGGGAAAACATAAATTGAAAAATCCAAAAAAAAAAAAAAAAAAACTCAAAGAAGGTAACACATAGATATATTTTGTGTTCTTGAAACTGAATTTCCTCCAATATTTCTCATCTACAATTTTGAAATTGTCTTATTCCGAGCATGAAGATTTACTGTATGTTATTTCGAAGTACAGACAGGAAGATTGGTGTGGGAGTCTCGGGGTGCGGGGGACAGAGGGAGGAGCGGGCCCTTGGTGTTAGTGTTGGTACGGCTACAGGGACCCAATAAAAACAGAGCTGTCAAGAGTGCTCCTGACTGCTAGGCTCTGTGTCAACCCACAGACCAAATAAACAGCAATCAGTGCTGCACTAACCACTCTGTGACAAAACGCACACACACACTAAAGCCTAAAGCTTAGCGAGTGAACCCAAACTCAAATCACTGCAACCACACACAAAGCACAGAGGAGCATGCATGTGTGTGCGCGCAAACACACACACACACACACATGCATGTTCACAAATGCATACACACGTCACTCACAAGTCCAAAAGCAAACAAGCCGGGGAAGTCTGTCTAATTAATGTTTTGAATCCGGCCTCTGAGTGATGTAATGACAACATGTAAGCCATTCTCTCTCAGCACAGTGAGTGTGTGACTTCTCACAATCCTGGATTTGACTTTCAGAGCTCAAAGCACAAGCGTCTCACCTGCAAAGTTTACACCATTTCATACCTCACATTGTGTTATATAAACACAGCAAAGTCCTCAACATTTCTTCAGTTGTGTCATGTTATTTATTAAGGAAATTATATATAATCTGAACACAAAGCATTATTATCGATGTCAGAGTTCAAGGGTCAATTTATAAATCATGGAAATTACAGCACTCGCATCCCAACCTGCTGATTACAAAACAACAAGATGTAAATTTGTAAAACCACAATATAAATATAATTTCATGTTGCTGTGCATGTTTCTATTCCATCCTTATTTGTCTGTGTGTGTGTGTGTGTGTGTGTGTGTGTGTGTGTGTGTGGGTGTGTGTGTGTTTGTGTTCAGGGCGTGGCTCACCAGCACCTGGCTCATGTGCACACCTGCTACTCATCATTCAATCTCCTGCAGTATAAGAGGCCCAGCTCTGCTCTAGTGCTCTTTGCCAGTGGTGTTGGACTCTTGGCCACTCAGCATCGCTCTAGTTCTGAGTAAATGTCTCTGGTGAATCTCTTGTGCTTTTTTTAACATTGTGTCTCCTTGCACTCAAGGGAACCTCCTGTGTCTGTGGCCATTGCCTGCCATCTCCATGCCCACCACTCACCTGCAAATCTCCTGCCAGTCTCCACCATTCCTTTCCACATTCTCCTGCCTCTCACCTGCCTACATTGCACTCCTCAGCACCTTCACCTTTTACCAATAAAACTCCTTAACTCACCGGTCCTGCCTCTGTGTCTGCTGTTGGCTCCTGAACAAACAAGCTTAGCTGGTGCACAGTGTATTGTATCCTATAGTGCACAGGGGTAACACATTGTCCATTTCATTGTTTCTTTTTAAAGGCAATGTGCAAATCTTTCCCTGTTGGTCTGTTTGATGTGACACCTTTCATTACCATCACCATCCTACAGTTGATAAAAAAATCTTTAAGACATGCTTGGCTTTGCTTCAAAGCTATGGTAAATTCTGACTGGATTCTTGACAAATTTTTTTCTTTTTTTTTTTTTTCTTTGTAGCAGACCTCAAGGAATTTTCTGAACGGGGTGTGCCACATTTATACGCAAGGCCCCACGTACAGCAGGGGGATCAGACATCACAAGTCCCAACTAATTCAGCTGATTGTTTCGAAATGTCTGTACAAAGCCTCTGAGAGGGGAACAGACAGACAAAAAAGCTCCCAAGATCCCTTTGTGATTGAATAAGCACAGGGGGGGGGGATTGGTTTTGTAGCTGCCATAACGAGACTGCAGATATGACTGAAGTGGTCGCTTCTAAATAGGCACAGCAGACAGACAGTGGAGGTTTGGTCAGAGAGAGAGAGCTCTAAGAAGAATAGCAGATGCTGAAGATGAAAGAGCAGCCAGGCCCTCACTGGAGGGGTCTGTCTCTCAGATACTGACACACACACCACAAACACACACACACAAATGCAAAAACAACCTTTTCCCATGTGTCTGTTGCTCTCTTTGACATGGACTCACTCCTGTTTTATACTCATTTTAAAGGTGCTTCATTGCAGTTTAATTAGAGAGCGTTTTTACAGCACGACGAAGACAATACACACGCATATGCATACACTCAGGAACTTTACGTAAACAATCTCAATACAAGACTCATTAGCTGTTATTGAGCTTTCAGTCTAATCACATGATCTTCCTCACCAGATTAAGTTGTCGTCCCACTTGTCATGGAGATATTCAACTTTAGATTTTTCTGGGCACTGAAAGGACTTCTCATCCATGTTGGCTTAAAAAAGATGGAAGATATGTTTCGTCAGACTAGCACACACACCACAACACACACTACATCAAACAGTGTGATGGCAGCTGGAGGGAAGGGCTTCCAGTGAGACTTCATTCTCAACTTTTTCAAGCAGCAGTTGAATTAGAAACAACACACTGTGGAAATTGTACAAGTAAAAGTCCTATATCCAACATTTTGAGACGTTTAGCAAAATATGCTAAAAGACACCACTAGCTAATGAAGCTAACATTAACTCCATGAGTTGGCTGCAAACTCTGTCAGACTTTTTAATGCTCTAAAACAAGAATCCTGTAAAAGAGATCTTAAATATAAACTTGATGGCTCCATTCAGACTAATCAGTGTGTTTGGTGAATGTAACATCATCTTAGAACAAATTTAGCTAATGCAGTTTGCTAATGAAATGTTCCTCGGCCTTGGAAGTAATGCCAGCTTATGTTGTAGGCTATGCTTAGCTAATTAGCCAGGAATGCTAATGTTCTATAAACTCCTCTCACTTTTGCACTAGTGGTTTTGGTTTTGGAAAGGCTAAATAAAAACATATGAACCTCTGAGCTCTTAGATGCTGAATATTGCTCTCACAGCAAACCACGCACAACCACTTTTACTGTTGGGTCGTCTATTTTTACTAAGAAAAAGTACAATATTTCCCTCAAAATGTAAAGTTGAAGACCTACATTTGCACTGCATTTAGCTATTTAGAGTATGAGAAATGTTAATCTGGGGGTTACATATGCTTCTCTTTTCTTCTTTCTCAGGGGACAGTAAAGTGTAAAATCATCTCAGCTGAACCATTTCCCTCCACCATCATTCCTGCCGTAGACAGGCAGGCAGACAGGGCACCCTGGTCACGGCACGACAGGCCAACCACTGGGATCTACCATTTCCGCTGGTGTGTCTCCTGTCGCGGTCGCTCTTACTCCTACACGCAGACAACCACCACACATAAATATAAATACACACCACTGGTCCCCTCCGGAGAGATCAATTTCACGGGATCACACGGCGAGCTCTGGTTCCCAGGCGCTCCTCACGCGCTCTGCAGACGTAGACGGTTCCTTCACACAACCTGACTCCTGACCCTCTGTCATTACTGGGGTCAGAGTACCAGCAGCCCCTCGCTGCAGCAGGAGGAAGGGCAGGGGGGGGGCTGCTTTCTCCCAAGACTGCAGAGATACTGACGGGACCCTCATTTTGTTCTCTTTCTTTTTTTTTCTCGAGGCCAAATGTCAAACGTTAAAACATGTTTCAACTGTTCAGGCTCGTTATCGAATTAGTGAGTAAAGATGAGTGATTAGGAGTTTGTGTGTGCATGTACATTTGACAAATCCTTGAAACCGATGTTGTTTTTCACCTCGCATTACGACATACCTTCATGTCAGGCTCAGAGATCAGACTGCAGCCATATCAAAGGAGTCGGAGTCAGTCTTTAGGCACAAACCATGAACTTCTTGCACTACTCGTGACTTCTGTCGCATGCCAGCCGGTTTTCCTTTCTCTAATCTTAGCTGCCACTCTGGTCCTATATTCTGGTCATTATATAAAATGTCAAAACAGGACAAAATTCATTGTTTTCCAAGGGGCACGGGGTCACTTTGAAAGTGTGATTGGGTCAAACTCAAATCAAATAATTACCTCAAGCTGAGATGAAAGTTAAATAACTGCCTTTGTTCTTCTTGACTTTCTCTCACACTCTTTCCTCATAGCGGCCACCCACCAGGAGTTTCACTGACTCCAGGCATGAGTCAACCCCCCCCCCCCCAACCCTGCAACACCAGCCACTTCACTTCCCACTTTACCTCCAGATTAAAGTCAGACAGATGATGACATCCTGTGAATATTCACCAGCAGGTACTTTCTTTCTTTTTTTTTTAACTTGACTGAATGCAACAAATGGGAGCCAGATACCAAGTTCTGCCCCTCATCCACCTGTTGAATTTAGATATCAAATGTACCAGACTGAGGATTAGAGAACCATTTAGAAGATCAGAGAGGTGTATATAAACGGGGAGTGTGCTCAGGTCGTCTGAGTTTCCTGTTAAAAAAAAAAAAAAAATCACCGACATGATCTGTGTAACATATGTCCATCAACTCTGCTGTCTGGGAAGTGCTGCAGTTGCCTCAGAGCCCTCGCATCCAGGCTCAAGAGCAGCTTTTTTATGAAGTTTTACTGAATTCAGAAACTGCTCCTGATGCAATATATGTATGTCTTTGTGTCCTGTGTTTAGCTTGCACTGGGTGACGTAATCCTTCATTATGATGAACGTGGGCACTGTGGTTATTTTAAATCAGTCTCACATACACCTGTCCTCACATACTCACTAGATCACAAAATGTACATGAATCCACAGCTGAAAATAGTCCTTGATAACGGTGCTATTTACTGTAATATTTGCTAAAGGCCACAGTACCCTGCAGTTTATGTACATTCTGTGTGAACATTTTGCAACTTTTTTTTTTTTTGGCTTTCATTAAAACATTTCCTCATCATGATAAATAAAAGAACTAATAAAAAATGTAATTCAAAGGACATTATATTTCTATAAAGATGTATTTACAGTTGCTAATTAGTAATACATAAATATGTTTTCTAGAGGACAGGATTTTACTACAAGTTGATTTACAAAGCAATCCAGGATTATTACTGGTGGCTAAGGTTTAACAGAAACTGTTAGAGAAAGCTGTTTCTTTGCATTGTTGTCAAGCATTATCATCTGGGCCTCAAAATATGATTTAAAAACTAAATAAATGCACTTAAATCTCAAGTAGTATGAGCTGTGTAAAGCAATGCATCATCAAAAAAACAAAAAACATTAGTAGAATCTCAGAGGCAAAGGAAAAAATGAATCAGCAAAACTTTAAAAAAAAAAAAAAAATAGTTGGTTTCCTCCCCTAGCTCTGTGTGTTTCTGTGAGTGACAGAGAGACAGAGGGAGGCCCTCGAACACTTCCCATGGGGAGACAAGACAGAGATGAGTGTCAGTGGGTCAACTCTGACACATCCTTCACTTCCTTCACACACACACACACACTGAGAAACGCGTTCTGTGTATAACCCAGTGTAGAAAGGCGGAGAAGAATACAAGTCAAGAGGGGTGGAGGAGAGGACCCCGTTAACAAAAGTCAGGGGAACTGACAGTGATAGGCAAAGGCAAACAATGAAACCACGTTCAAACCCCCACCCTTGTAAAGGACAATACTAGGGTGTCTCTCTCACACACAAACACACACACACACACACACACACACACACACACAGTCCTCACCCCTGCCTCACAAACAACCCGCCTTCCTAAAGACACACACATTCATAAACAATGTTTGTCTCTCTCTCTCTCTCTCACACACACACACACCCCTTTCTATCTCTCTCTCTCTCTCTCTCTCTCTCTCTCTAAGGCACAATGGTCGGGTGTCACACACGTCTGGTGCAGAATTAGCCATCACTTCCTCTCCCTGTCAGGGGAAACAAAGTTAGCCTTCCTCAGTGCTCCACACAGCTCTATTTATAAACAATAACAAGGCTCGCCCTCCACAGGGTTTCACCAGAGAGTGGCTCGACGTATTGTTTTCGAGCGGACGAACATCTGTCTGTGGCTAACCTGCAGACGCCGTAGCTCTCAGTGTCTCAACGTGACTCACTGACGGAGTCACACCTTCAGAAACTGCACCACTTGCTTTAGAAAAGCCAGTGAATAAACATGTAACAGAGAAACAGAGAAATTTAAAGTCCCCCTCCATTCAAAAATGTGTTTTGCGTATTGTTACTTTGCTTGGATGTTTTACTTTCACTGTGCAGAGTTTTCACATTCATCCGCAGAAGAAGAAAAGTTCTGTTTCACCTTAAATCTCAGTTTATGATCACAAGTTTGATTGTGCCAACACTGTCATAGAAATTACATTTATTTACAACTATGTATGTATTTGGCATATTGTATCAGTTAAATGTTCACAGACAAAGTATTCTCTTTCAGTACAATATCCACTTGTAGTCATTTGTTTGACTGGAGACATCAGGTAGCTGAGTTTGCTTACATAATAAACAAAGTCTGCTGCAGTTTTTCTGTGACTTCTATGTCTTGTTTACATTTCTTCAGTCCTTTTGAAATGAATGCCAGATTTTAAACATTTGTACTTTTATGTTATCGCCAAATCTAAAGAAACCAAAACTAAGAGATGAGCAAAAACAACAGATGAAAATGAATCTGACAGTGAAGTTTACAAGGCAGCATGTGCTGAAAGATTTCCTGGCAGATGTCAATTGATTGATTGTACATATGCTGCACATTGTGTTTTGCACAATGAAACAGCAATAAAACAGAAACTCTGACAATACAAAACATAAGGCTTTGTGTTTATAGACTATTTTCGATTTTCAAGCATGTAACGAACCAATTAACAAATAATATGCTCTGTATGTACAACAGCTGTATGTACCATGTTCCAGTGAAAGGGTTCACCTCTATTTGTGGACTTTTTCCAAATTCAAGGTCTAAGATTCATACTCAGTCAGGATCTGACTCATCTGACCAAAGACGAGGAAGTTTAACTGATACTATAGGTGCTGATTCCTTTAAGTATTATTATTCAGAGCAAGTACACATGTTGTATGGTTCTGTTTATTTCATATGACATGACCTTACTGTTTGGCTAAGGAGTAACTAAGAGTTCCTGAAAGTGATATCAACATCATTCATCAACGTCACTCTGTCAGCGCTGTAGCCTAGCTTAATTTACACTCACTGAAGTCATGTAGATCCACATGAGCTCTTTGCAGGAAATCAAATCCAAACAAAACCGATACAGCTAAACACCTGATGACATGTGGACTGTCGTGCAAATATGTACAGCAGAAATAATTACGCTTAATGCAAACAGTATGGACTGTGTACAGCACCGAGGTGAATTTATTAGTGGAATCTCCCTTTAAAACAACTTCAAAGCCTGAGTGTGCACACATAACTCCGACCATTTCCTTTTGGTGAGACAGTCTAGACTCAATTTATGTCTGCACTGATGACATGTTATTGCTGCAAAAAATGCACTTGTGGCTTACTAATAAACTGAAATTCAAAACCTTTTTTGATTGTACAGTGCGAGTGGGCAGAAGAGATGGAAACGAATCATTTTCTGGCCAAAGGTTCAAGACAATCTAATGTGTATTTTCTAAATAAATGTCTTCATGTCTCCCCTTTGAACTGACCCTAAACCATGTGTATCAATATTCAGTGTTTGATAGGATTTGGCAGCTAAAGAGAGGCTTTGGAGAGACAAAATTACCTTTGAATTCAATCTCACAGCAAAGTACTCATTGAGGGGGAGAAAAGACAGAGTGCGGATCGAATCCAAGAAAACAAGACAGGGGAAAATATGTGAAAACAGGAAATTAGACATGAAAGAAAAAGAGAAAAGAATACAAGAAGAGAGAGAGCAACGGAGGTGAACCGTCACTGCAACCTTGATTGTTTTGGCCCCAAGTGTGATTCGGTTTGGTGGCCTGATTTGCAGGGGAAGAAGAGGGGAGGAGGAGGAGGAGGAGGAGGAGGGTGGGGATTCGATGATGTTGTGTTGCGGGCCCTCACCTTCAAAGGGCGGCCCCTGAAAGGCCCTACTAATCACAACATGTGATGAGACCAGTAGAACAAAGACAGCCGGGCAGAAAATAACAGCGTGGGAACTCTGGGTGAACTTGAAATACAACAAGAGGGCTCACCCCCCTCTCCCCCCTCCCACTCCTCTTCCCCACCTCCACCCCTCCCACTCCCTCTGGTTACACACACACACAAAGTCAGAAACTAAAGTGGACACACACCTGTGTTTATTGTGACAAAGGACTCAGGTTGCATGAACTCGGACGTGTGCGAACGCAGCTCCCACACTCCCCAACACACACACACACACACACACACACACACAAATCACCAGTTATCATTTCGATGGATGTGTGAGTGCATCTGTGTGTCTGTCCTGTTATGAGCGTAGCCTTGTACAACAATAAGATGAAAACAGTCCTAAGTGCTTCCTCTCATTCATATGAACCAAACAAGGCAACCTCCTCTCTCTGTGATGACTATTACGCCTTTGGTCGCTTTCAGTTCCCACTGATAAGGATCACCATATCACTGCATGTGTGTGTGTGTGTGTGTGTGTGTGTGTGTGTGTCTGATCCATAATTTTGTGTTTTCTTTTAATCTTCATCAACATGTGACAAAAAAACTACCTCACAAAATGAATGGCAGTGCGTTTAATTCATATTGTAATATTGTTTTCATGTCTGATGAATCACAGTTTTATGTTTCCTCATTACATTATGTCCAGAGTTCATGTTTCCTTGCCCCATTCATTGGTTTTGTTGCCCGGAGGTGATGTTTCACAGGATGCATTATTTATTTAAGAAAAAAAGAAAAAAGAGACCTTCAGTGATTTTTTGTAACACATTTTTTTCCTTTCAGACGGTTTTGTAAAGATGGACAAAATGCCAACGTGCTGCCAGTACCAACTGGTTTCAATGTGGATTGCAAACAAAACAATCGTAAGAAGCTAATGTCTTTGGGAATGCACTCATAAATTACTTTAACAATGTGCATGTCAGTTTAAGTTGAATTTGAATTATATTCTTGTTCTTTGTGTTCTGTTTTTGATTACATGTAGAGCCTCTGTATAAAACATGTTTTAATTTGATGAATGAATTATGCAAAAGTTGTTTCTATTTGTAGGCTTCCCTGCAGGAATTCTTACAAAAACCCATATAAAGGTCTTAGTGCAAAGAAATATTTCAGTATATTATCATTATTAAGTGATAAACCCTCAAGTTATAATAAATACAGACCTCTTATATCATATAGATCATATAAGTAAGTAAGTAAAAGTAGCAATACTGCACTGTTAAAATACTCCATTACAAATAAAAGTCCTGCACTCAAAGAGTAGTATGAAAAGAAGTATGACTAACAAAATAAAGTACTCAATATGCACAATGATCTCTGTCAGTGTTATGTCATTACATGATGATCATTACTATTGAGTAAACATTTTTTTTTTACTGCTTTATGTTCATCAGTACATATTTTATAAACAGAGCAATTATTTTATTATGAAATCATTATCACAAAAGTGGCTGTGTGGTGGAGTAAAAAGTACAATACCTGCCTACACGGAAGTAGCAGTAAAAATTAACAGAAAATGGAAGAACTGAAGTACAAAATCTTCGAAGTTGTACTTGAGTGCTTAGTTAGGGGATCAATGAGGGGGCTTTCCACCGCTGCAATATACATGATAATTGCTGTAATAACACTAACGTGGGATTTAAGTTATGTAATGGCTTCTCTCGTGTCATATTATTCTCTTCTGTTAAATGGCAGTGTGTTATTTAAACATGCCACTGTTCAGTCCCTGCAGGAGACCCTCCACTGAAGAGCCTCAGCTCCACATGCAGTAACATGAGCCCTCCATGTATACAAACACACGCCGGCAGCTCTGTCAAATTATTTGGGGAGTGTGACCATTACAGGAGCCACCGGTCTTGTGGTGGCGATGAAGTGGAGAAACTCCAGGGGGAGAATGGAACGGGGACAGCTTTGACTGCATTACGGTCTTTTGTTGAGCGCGCTCACAAAGTCCTTGAAGTCCCCACAGCGTCTTTAACCGCGCATGAGGTCTCTCTGTGGGGTAAGATTAGACTTGGTGGCTTCCTCTGGTTGCGGCAGCGCTCCCCGTCTCTCCTCCCGGGCTGAGTTAGTATTGGATTACAGGTTCACACGCTCGCTCGCAGACCGCCCGTCGCCCCGACCAATTGCTCCATTCATTCCAGCGCCGGAGACGGCCGTCGGCCTCTGATTGGTTATCAGCGCCGGTTAGGGAACTTTCCCACGGCCAGCGCGTGCTGACAGCCGGCCAGCCACTCCTCATCACCACCGGGGACATACACGGGGGGGCGGTGGTGGTGGGGGTAGTCACGGACCGAAAGTCCATTGGACCGCTGTCAAAGTTTCTCCAAAGATCCTCTATGTTTGTAAGGATCAGTCACTCGGATGTTAAGTGTCGCAAATTCACCAAGAAGTCAACCAAGGAGAAAGACATTAGAAGGTATCAGGGAAAGTTCATGACAGTGGAAACAGTAGCTGACAAACAGTCTCACCACAAGGTCCATGCAGTAGCGTTTGTTCGTATCACATGAGCTGCTGATTCCAAGATCAGGAAAAATCTTTAAATCTCAACTTTTAGGCCAAGACAAGACTTTTATTTACTGATGAAGGCTGTGTAATGTGACTGAAAGCTCCAGAACAGCTACTGAGTGAACCCGCAGATGAGAATAGAATAGGCTTTTATTGTCACTGTACAGTTGAGTACAATGAAACTGTGGGTGCTCCACGAAGACAAACAGTGCACTACAGAAGAAAGTATATACAATAAGAAATATAAAATGTACACAAATAATACAAAAGACAAATAATACAAACATTTACACTAATTTTACACAGTTTACACACACACAGCACACATGATTATGCAAGAAACTGATTGTGAAGTTTGCATGAATTATCACAGAAACAGACATTTCTGGAGGAAGGATGAGGATGACCCAAGATATCTGTTCACCATGAGAATATCTAGGACCTGAGGGTTTTTATAGTTGTCTTAAATCGTGGATTGTAGGAACATTGTTTGTGTGTTTACTCTCAATAAAATGAAAATGTTTTCACAGTAAGGTACGTGAGGACAAACCTGAGTGACACGTCGTCCACAGCCTCCAGAAACAGCCGCAGAGTGAGACGTCTTTACTTTCTCTCCTCTTCTCAGACTTGTCGAAGCGCACTAAGGATGCGCTTTGGGCAAACTGCGCTGTCAGTCAAACCCACGACCGCTCTGCGATTGGTCGGTTCGTCCCCCGGTCCCCGCCCCTGTTGGCCGGCAGCAGCGTTGAAATGACACCGTGGGAAAGCTGAGCGCTTCAAACGGAGGCGCTCCGGGCAAACCCTGTACAGACGAGCGTCTGGCAGACACAACAAGCACACTGAAGGACTATACTGAGAGCGAAATACAAAATGAAGAGAAATCACGATTTTAGCTCCTCGGACAGCGAGCTGGATGAGACTATTGAAGTGGAGAAGGAGAGCACAGATGAGAATGGGTGAGTTATTTGACCCTGAAGAGTTTTTTTTTTCCCTCTTATGTGATTCTAGTGCATGGCGGAAGTGAACAACACGGCTGTTAAAATAGCAATTTAAATTTTATAAATAAAGTCTAAATCCTCCTTGTTTCATCTCTTTAAAGGAATATGAGCTCTCCTCTGGGCTCCATGTCTCCCACTACATCCACTCAGGTGCAGGCGAGGAAAAGGCGTCGAGGAGTAAGTGAATCTTATTTATATAAAAATCCATTTGTGCAGAAATGAGTCTGTCATGTGCGCATATTCTACAAATAATTAAATAACACGTTTTCCGTCTCTTTACCTCAGATAATTGAGAAACGGCGCCGTGACAGGATCAACAACAGCCTCAGCGAGCTCCGCAGGCTGGTCCCCAGCGCCTATGAGAAACAGGTAAGTCACAGGCAGCGTAGCTCTAATATCACTTCGTTCAAATCTAAAAATATGAAACTACTTTTTGCATTTCTGCCTTTTTTGGTTTACTTGTATGTAACTGGCTCCTATTTGTCTCCCTCCACACTGAAGGGCTCAGCCAAACTGGAGAAGGCAGAGATTTTGCAGATGACTGTTGACCATCTGAAGATGCTTCATGCAGCTGGAGGCAAAGGTTCGTCTGGGATCCATTATCTGTTACAGAAAAACACCTTTCACTTGTTGCATGATCGCAGTCATATGTTTAAGAGGGTAAATACAGTTGATTCCCTGAAAAAAAGAGATATATTTATATGTAAATGAATGAAAGAAATGTGCGGATTAAATATTTACATTTCAACAGTTCTGGCTGATTATTTACTCTTTCACCTTTCCAAAGCCGAAGGCAAATTGATTCATGTCAGACAGAGCTGCTTCACTTCTGGAGGAACTTGTTTTGTCGTGCACAGATCAGCTGACTTTTTAACTAATCTGCTGTCACCTTGCTCTTTCCTCAGGTTACTTTGACGCCCATGCCCTGGCGATGGACTACCGTGGTTTGGGTTTCAGGGAGTGCCTGGCTGAGACGGCCCGCTACCTGAGTATAATCGAAGGCTTGGACAACACAGACCCCCTGAGGATCCGCCTGGTCTCCCACCTCAACAACTACGCCAGTCAGAGAGAGGCTCACTCTGGCCTGAGTCACCTGGCGTGGGGCTCTGCGTTTGGGTCCCCTTCAGCCCACCTCGCCCACCACCCCCTCCTCCTCCAGCACCAGCAGGGGGCACCTCTGGCGCCTTTACCCCGCAGCACCACCAGCAGCCCGCAGACCCCTCTGTCATCCACGTCTGCCTCGTCCACCTCCTCCTCCTCCTCTTCGTCATCCTCGTCCTCGTCGGGGGCCGGGGAGGCTCACATCCCAGGCAGACGCAGCAGCAGCAGCAGCACCACCACCACCCCTCACTCGGATCAGGGCCCGATCCGAGTCCCACCGACGACCGCTGCTCCCACCACCGTCCTGCACCCTGCCTTTGGTCCCCTCATCGGCATCCAAGCTCTCCCCTCCTCTCCTCTCCTCCCTCTCAGCGTTCCCCTTCCCCTTCAGCGCCTTCCCCATCATCTCCCCCACCACTGCCATCAGCCCCCCAGCCCCAACATCCAGTGTGGGGAAACCCTATAGACCCTGGGGTATGGAGATAGGAGCTTTCTGACTAAAGTGAACTCCTCAACACAATCTACACATAGACTCGAGTCACCACCCAGCTGAGCTGGACTTTCAAGGACAAGACTTTTTATTTTCCCTGCTACAAAAGTACTATTTTTTCTATGATGTTGACATCCCACAGAGGATATACCTAGCTATAGGATTTTTATTTTCCTGCTAATGTATTTTGTTTTGTATAGAAGAAAAAAAAAAGTGAGGAGGGAGACCACGAGTAAAAAGCAACAAGAGTGATTTATTGTGTTGATTGATCTGAGTTCCTGCCCACCCCCTTTAGAAGTTTCACCCACTGCTGTCAGCCTATCAGGAATGGCGTTTCCAGATGGTCAAGCAGTCGCCGTCCATCAAGTTCCTGGGTGAAACTGTGCCCCCTCCTCTCCCCTTTGTTTTCCCCTCCCTTGAGCTGAAACACCCAGTGTTGATGCCCTGGTTACACACACACACACACACAGAGAGAGAGAGAGAGAGAGAGAGAGAGAGAGAGAGGGTGGTGTGTGAAAAGGAGGGCTCGAGGTGGTAGAGAGTCACCCCCTTTTTACAGCATTTTATGGGGTGGAATAACCGAAACCAGGTGTTTTGTTTGACTAAATACTGGGAACAGAAGTTAGCTACCAGCTTGGCTGAAATAAACTTAACCGTGATTTACCCGCAACCTCTGATGTTCAGATGGTGCTCTATTGTTTCAAGCTCACTTCCTCAAGTTATGTTTCCTCTCTACAGTAAATTCTGTCTTTAACAGTTGAAGCTTCACATATGTTTTTACCAGCTTTTCCAGGTTTTTTTTCTCATGTAAATGATGTTAGGGTGATATTTATCACCATGTCTCTTGTATTTGCTTAACATATCAGCATTGTCAAGCAGTATTTACCAAGAGGGAGTCAAGCTGTAACCATCAAAGCAGTTGCATTTGAAAAAGGTCATACAGTTCATTTTATGTCATTATTGACTTTAGAGACAGTTAGAAACTCTAACTCATCATTCCCCCCTGATATTTCTTGGTAAACCTCACTGTGAGTTTGCATATTTTATGGTTGTACAAAACACAAGCGAGCACTGACAAATCAGATTATCAGCTTTTCAGAGTTGTTGCTGGTGGTAATGACAACTTCCCTGTAATAAAAGAGTTCTGATACATCACCTGTGGCTTTATCAGTGTGTTTTTTTAATGCCCGCAGTTGCATGTGTTTGTTCAAGTGCGTATGGGTATGAAAGTATTTATCTGTGCACGACTGTCCCTTGCTTTCGTGTGTGTGCGTGCGCTCGCAGTACGTGGCAACGCCTGGTATCAGATGAGGCTGCTTGTTTCTCTCAGCAGCCCCCTGTGTGTGCACAGGAAACCATTAACAAGGAGGGGATATCCTGGACAATAGCAGCCCGGCTGGCCCCATGCGCTCCGTGGGAACTAGAGGAGGAGGAGGAAAGAGGGAGGGAGGGAAGGTTTGGAAGAGGATGAAGAAGAGAAAGGAAGGAGAGACTGAGCATGAAGTAGGAGATGGAGGGAAAAAAGGGGGAGGAAGAATGAAAAAGAACAGGGCGATCAAAGGAGGCAGCAGGAGAGAGGGACTGAGAAACTGTGAGAAAGGAAGTGTGCAGAGAACAGTTTTGTCTCTTTGCCATCATTTCAGCCTGCACCAGCTGCACCTTCTGTTCTCAGCTCCTACGCTCGCCGTCTCTTCTTCTTCTGCTGGACCAAAATTTTTCAGACTCGCCAAAACATCCCCTGCTCTTTCATCTGTTTCTCTAAAATGCCCGCTCTTTCTTTTCACCCTTTGATCTCTCTCCTCATTCCCCTTAACCTTTTCCTCTATTACTGAGGATGATGCAGAGCCAGGTAGTGATGTAAGCTCCACTGCAGCCAAAACCACAGGGTCAATGACATTTTTAGTGATGACAACCTGTCTTTTGTCTCCCCCAGCTGGTCATAAGTGGTACTTCAACACTGAGGATCATAGAACTGGAAGACTGGTGAGGGCCCAGTGTAACAATATTCTGTTAAAGGTAAAAGTCCTGCACCCAAAATAATTCTCTAAATATTACTGGGTCATTGTTATTATTATTATTGATGCATGAACTTGTGAGCAGCATTCTGATGTTGTAGCTTATCAAGGTGGAGCTAATTTTAATATTTGAAGATACTGTTGTGTTGTTTAATCATTTAGGTCATACTGTGTGTTTTGTAAATAAAATTAGTAACTGCATAGTAATTATAGCTGTCACATTAGTACGGTGGATTAAAAAGTTACTTGTTTCCTTTGTCTCTTTATCTAAGATACAAAAATGGAAGTGCTCAGGTTCTCAAGTGAAGTGCATGGTCTGTACACAAGTACAGTACAGGTACCTTATACTTGTGCTTAAGTAGAGTAATTGAATAAATTTACTTAGTTACATTCCACCACTCCCCAACCACCTGCTGATACGTAAAATCTGCTTTCTTACAGACCTGCTGTATATTTTAAAATTGTCAGTGTTCTCTAATTAGCAAGATAGTGCCCTGTAAACATGAGGAAACTGCTTTGTAATATTCAGTGCTGAAATGATTTGTGAAACAATCATTTGATTAATGGATTAGTAAACAGACTGAAAATTAATCAACAGAGATGTGATATTTTATTAATTGTGTAAGTCATTATAACAAAATGCTAAACAATCACTGGTAAAAAGTCGTGTATGTGGGTATTTTCTCACTGCTTTTCTCAGTTTCTAAACACTGTAAATGGAGAGGTCTAATAAACACCATAACAGTGGCTCTCTACCTCAGAGACAGATCAGTCAGCCAGAGAACTGAGCCAGCATTGACAGTGGCAGGTGCCCTGAACCTGAACAGATTGCTGCCCTTATTAATAACAATATGTTCCTGTAGTTTCTGTGCTACGTTTTGTAAAAATGTTTGCATTGAAAAAGGTCTGTTGAGTCATTTTTAAAAATGTAATTTCAGATATATACTTGGTCCCTGGTCAGTTATGATGGGTAAAATTCACTTTGACAGATCAGTCGATTAATTGTAAAATAATAATGATGGATATTAATCAGCATTGAAAACAGTCATTAATTTTATCACTAATATTAAATGGTAATTTGTGCCCACTGTTCTAATCTGATATATTGTTAAAGATATGACAAGATTGTCAAGAAAATCATGTGGCATTGCCCGAATGCTACAGTGTGTGAAAGAAGTCACTCCCATGCAGGTTTCATTCACTGAACCCCAAATCTTTATTAACCACTGCTTGCTCACAAAGATATATGTGGAGAGGGGGAAACACACAAATGGACAGAGGAGAGAGAGAGAGAGAGAGAGAGAGAGAGAGAGAGAGAGAGAGAGAGAGGAGAGAGAGAGAGAGAGAGAGAGGCAGGTAGGATAGTCACTGTCTGTGGTGAACAGTTGTTACACATTGTGATGGTGTTGGTTTATACTCGACCAGATCAATTATCACATGGCACAAACATTCGTTTATCTATCCGTCCTTTCTGAAATACACACACACACACACTCACACACACCTATGGGCCTAAGGTGCATGTGTGACCAACAGGGTTCAACCTCAGGCTTCAACACCCCTGGTTACAAACTACTCGGATACTTTAATACACTCTATACACCTTTACAGATGGAAATACTGTGTTCATGAATCGTTGTTGCAGTGATACCTGTTATGGCTTAAATATCTTTCTTGTGCCAGCCTTTCTGTGGCATTTACAGTGTCTTGGAGTGAAGTGCAATGATTCCAGTAGGCGCTGATGATGTTCGAGCACTACTCTAGCCTCTATGAAATGGAGAAAGGTGGAACGTATTTGTATTTTCTCCAATGTAAGATTCACAGTAACAATCTGATCTCAGGTGAAGGTTTTTTTTTTGCTCTTCGGATGCACTATAACCTCAGTTGTGTTGTATATTGCAGTAACACGTGATTGAAATGTGATTGGAAGCTTGTTTCTTAGGAATATTAAGAGGCCCGCCATTGGTCAGGGATGTTATTTGAGCTTTTCCGGTGCCAGATGGACAGAGTTTAGCAGAGCTCCTCCTGAGCTCTGTGCTGTGATTGGCTTAATGCCTGCCCATGTGGAGAGCGTGTGAGTGAGTGCTTCTACAGTATGTATAGTGTATGTGGAAAGATGAAGAGGCTGCAGACGGAGGGAAGGAGGATGGAGATGGGCTCATTAAATGCTATCGTGTTCTCCTGTGGCACAGTCACCATCTACCTCACAGGAGTGGATGTGCGGCGACGGCTTGCAGTCCCCACAGAAAAGCAAACTGTCCCCTTTCCTTCTGCCAACTTTCCTGCACATGTCCCTTGCTAATTGGAGCATTGGCATAAAACGGATGGAAAATCACTCCGACCGAACACAGATCCAATTTTTTTTTCTGCTTCCAGATCTGAGGGGGGTCAAATGAGTAAAGGGGGGCGAGAGGGAGCGGAGCCAGGATGCGGGGCCTTGTGAGGACGCAACCGGTCGCAGCAAACATCAGCTAGCTGGCAAACTCACAACAAACACCTAAGCCTGTTACCACACAAGAGAAAAATAAAAAGGAAAAAAAGATTCTCAGGCTGAAATGAACAAACAAAAAAAAATTAACAAATTATTACATCCATATATATGCAGGGAGAGGAAACTTATATATAAAAATGGCACACTGCAATCAATACTTTTGCTGCTTGTATCGTACTGTATATAACAAAAAAAGAAGTATTTACAAAAACCATTACCCACTGTCGTCTTGTCAATTTGATTTTTTTCTTTTCTTCTCATTTGAAACAGGAGCAAAAACATTCTTTTTTTGGGAAGAGTGGGTGGGAGACATTAATTTTCTTTTTTTTTTTAATCATTTTTGCTTTTTTTCTTTTGTTTTCCACCCCCAACCCCATTTGAACCTCCCACTGTCTCGGGGTGGTGTCTCAGGCTGTGGTAATTTCATAGTAGTACGGGGAGAATGTGGCGGGGAGGAGGAGGGGTGGGGCTAGGGGTAGGAGGCGGAGAGGTGTGGGAATGTGGGCTAAGGTGGCGGTGGGGGGAGGAGGGGTGTTCCTCAGGGTTGAGGGTGGTGATGAAGGGTTTTCAGGTGTGACGTAGAACCTGTCGGGGGCTTCTCACGCTGCCAACTCTTCTCTTATTCCCTTGTTCCTGCGCACCTCCTGAGCATGCCTCTCCTGGCAAAAACACACAAACACACACATTGAGGATGTCATGTTTTTTTTTGGTTTTTTTTTGCTGCTGCTGCTGCTGCTGGCCCTTTCCTGACATTTTTTTTCTCACTCACTGCACCATTTCTCTTCTTTGACCTTTACAGTGACGACTTATTCTGCTCTTCTCTCCTCTCTCACATCCTCCAGGCACAGGACTGCATCTTTGTCTTTGTCAAACCCCTCAATGCTAGCACCTGCATTTCTTTTGTCATTATTTCTTCCAGAGTCACTTTTTCAAAATAACCCTTTCTCTCCTTCCACCTGTGCCCCATCTTCACCGCAAAACGGTTTCAATGTATCACTTTCTAACTTCTAACACTGATGTCCCTGTATAAGTTAACACCTACTTAGTGTAAAGATTGTCTGGGAGAGATGGGATTGAGTAATTGACGTAAAACCTCAGTGTATCTGAAATCCTGCTCCTCACCTTCTCCTGCAGGCGCTCCATCATGGCAGCCAGGTATGCCATTCGGTTCTCCTCGATCTGCTCCATCTTCACCTGGAGCTTCTCCTCAGCCATGCGGCTGAAGTTGCTGTTCTCTTCCATGGCCTTCAGCAGCACGTCACGCTCGTGCTCTCGCTTCTCGGCCAGGGCCCGAAGTACCTGTGCCTCCTGGGACTGGAGGATGAAGAGAAAGAGGAGAGGGAAGGACAGGCAACGGAGAGAGTGAGTCAGAGAGAAGGTGTCGATAGCAAGTCAGTTATTAAAAACCATTCAAGGGTTCTTCTTTAAATTTAAACATCAGTCAGGGATGGGTCAACACTTGAAGTACCTGGATGCAACAGAATTTCTCTCCTTAACTTCATCTTCACCTTTGTCTTCTCATGACCATAATATATTATACAATATACTGTATGTGTGTTTTATAGTATTGGACATCTGGTGTAAAAAAAATCTGTCTGTGTGTTATTGATTGGGTGATTGATTTGTTGGTGGGTTGCTGGATTTGTCATCTGGTGGACTGACTGTATTGACATTCGAATCAATGAGATGCAGGAATTAGCCGGTGTCAGATTAGATTTTTAATGACACGTGCAGCTGCAGTAGTCAAGGAAAGGCATGACTGACCAAACAATTGGATGGTGAGGGAAGTCAAGCATACCAGTAATGTTGTGTAAACTCAGTTTTAGGTCACAAATGGTTGGCTCTTTGGATTTACTGAAGCAGCTGGGTGCAATGATAATGATTGGAGTCCTTACTCTCCTCCGCTCCTCAGCTGCCTCCAGTTTCTTCTGGATGTCCTCCAGGGAAATGTCCCTTTTTGGGGGGCTGGTGATGCAGTGGTTAACATCAGACACAGGGGAGGACGGCTTCAGGATGACCTCAAAGGCCTGGCCTGAGGCTCGCTTGTTAATGGGCTTTATGTCCATGTCTGCATGTGTGCACGCCAATGAGAAACAAATAATAGAAGCCACAGTTAGTCAGCTCTGTTGGAGTTTTCATTCACGCACTGTTTTGTAAAGTGAATCCTCAGTCTGACTACCACATACCTTCAAAGTCACCCATGATGTTTTTGCGGCTCTCAGGGTACAGACAGGAGCAGATGAGCGAGAGAACTGAGATCTCCTTCATCTTCTCTTTGTAAGCTGAGGAGGGAAATTGAAACATGACTTTGTGTTGGTTTGTCGCATGTTTACAGCTGCATGCAAACCAGCACACTGCTAACACACATGCACAAAGATGAAGCATCATTAACCCACTAACATACAAAAAGAAGAAACATCATTAACCCAGTTCTACCTCCACGGGAGGTCTTTAAACAAGATGTTTTGGAGGAATAATTAATAGTTGCAACCTCCAAAAAGAAAACCTCATCAAAGGATGTCTGGTGGAACTGAACTGCCCTGGGTTTTCTGGAGATTTTGTGGCTTTTGTTTTCACTGCACCGCGGGAGAAGCGGGATGGATGTGTCCTTACTTGGCCTAATTTCCCCACCAGGCAAGATGCTGCCGTCCCTACAGGATTCTCCACACGCCATTAGCTATGCATTTCATTTTGGTCTATTATTTATTAACGTAGTCAGACCAACGCCCTATTGCCTCTCAGCTATTCTCTGTCGTACTCCAAAAACCATCAGGAATTATTTTATGCTTTTCAGGTAATTCAAAAAGCAAAGACGCCACGGTTTTGGTTAGATGTTGGGATAATCTTTGCACTGTTTCTTATCCTCTTTGTCTGTGGCGTGTGGCTAATAGTGGAGGATTTAGCTTATCAGCATAACACAGTGATATGACTGTCCATCTCATGGTCCATTTATGGTCCAAAAAGTTAATAACACTGAAGCAAAACTGGCATCAAATCATACTGGCTGCATTTGGCAACCTGCCCCCTGCTCAGTAGGGAGGGACAAAGTGCTCCAAAGGGCAGATGATAAAAAAAGGAAAAGAGAATAACAAACCAACCTTGTCTAACCTTGATTTTTTTTTTTTTTTTTTTTTTTTTTTTTTTTTGGCACCTACTACTTTGTAACGTAAGGCTCAAGTCCCAGCAGGGAGAACGGCAAAAATATCTGCAACACACTGCAGGTTGTGCAATGTTCTGCCTCTGCATATGGCTGCTGTGTTCTGTCAAGGTACACTGCCTCGTGGTGCAGATTTGCATGCCGACTGTCAGAGTATGGCATAATCCATCACCGAGCACACAGGGCCTGCAGGGCTGAGATGTGCCACATTGATTCATGATTTGCGGCAGGCTTTCAGTAGGAAAGCCAGGAATGAGATTTACTGTGAAAGAGCCTCTCCATGGTGGGGTACAGTGTACAGTATGATTAATCCAAATCCTCTTCCTTACTCTTATTCCCTTCTCACTCTCTCTACTTCTTCTTCTCCTCTCTGTGTCTCACTTTCTTCCCTGCAGACAGGCAGACGCCACAGTAATGTGATCAACTCTCAGATGTAGACTCTCACTACTCTCTGATGGCCTTGTTAACCCCTTCCCTGAGGAGGAAGTGGGAGAGGGTGAGAGCACGGTATAGAGGTGAAAAGAAAAAACAGAGAGAAATGCTGGGAGAAAGGAGAGACGGGTTGAGTAGGAATCGAGATGAAGGTTGGTAGGGGAACAGAGAAATATGATTTATTTCTCTAGATGAAAGGGCTGTCAGTGAGGAAAGAGTGGGTGGTGGAAAATGGAGGAAGAGAGGGGAAATGCTTGGCTGTTCGGGCGTGGCTGAAAATCATGCTAACACCTTTTTGATATAAACAGAAATCACAGACTGGGAGGATTAAGAAGCAGTAAAGGGGGCAGCTCCCAGTGGGGACTTTGCCGCCACCATCAGCTGCCCCCAGGACAGTCTAATGGAGGACTCAGACACCTCAGGTGGATAGCACTTTAATTTGTAATTAGTGGACCGTACCACTTCTGCTGACAAGGGGTGGAGTTGGGGGGGTGGCTTTTGGAGGGTTGTCACATGCTCATTAAGTGCCATGTATATGTCAAGACCCCAGCAGCCATTTTCTCCCACACACATCCCCACTTGACAGCTCAAGACTCAAGCAGTTAACAATTCAGTGGAGCAGGTAATTTGGGCTAAGTGCTTACAGAGCAGATCAGCAGAGATTCTTGTTTATTGGTTGTCAAGCTCTGTTGCATTGCAGCTTTTTCTGTGCTAAGTAATGATTTTTAAACTGAAAATTTAGATCTAAATTTCTGGTTTGGGTCTGCAGCTATTTTTATAATCAATTATCCCCTTAAAATACACTGTCTCATCCATGGGAGATTTTGGCCTTCGTACGATTCAGATGTTATTTAGGAGGGCGTTTGAAGGCTTATTTTGCCAACTATTTTCTTGATTAATCTGTTAATTATTATAATTCTAATTATTATTATCAAAAAACTGTGAACAATGTCAAGGGAATTGTCTTGTTTTGTCCAACTAACAAAACAAAACCCAAAGACATTCCATTTACAGTGACAGAAAACTGAGAAAAGCTGCAAATCCTCACATATGAACAGCTGGAATCATCAAATAAATAATTGATAACTTGAATCGTTGAACCTTTATGCTGATTTGCTTGGTTTAATGTGAGGTGAGTACTGTAAGCTCCGTTCTCATTTCTTTGTTATCTTGGAAGATAAGCACTCTGCAAATTCAAACTGAGCTGAAGCTCTCTAACTCAAAACCTCTGAGATATTGCTTTTATATCCATAATCAAAAAAATATGAGATTCTCTACTGTGCAAAAATAAGAATCTGAGAGTTTATTACTCTTGAGAGAAAATATCTTTTTCTTCTGTAACTGCTGTAGCAATAAGATCATTCCCTGTGGACCAGACTCATAAAAATGATAAATGATCCTGGATGACATCCTTTGCCATTTCACAGCAGGAAATGTCCAAACACCAGCATCTGTTCAAAAATGCTGGCAGAGTTTTAGATGTGCTGGGTCAGGTACTTTTTTTTTCAGTATGAGAATTGGAGAAGAGACAAAATAACGTCAGACAGGGATGACACCACTTAAACGCTTCCAGTCCACTCTAAGCAGGCTGGTTTCAACCAGTCAGCTCTGCATCCTCGCTCTCAGTAGAACTGCTCCTCCTGCCCTGATCCACAGACACACAGCCAGCAAACTGCACCTCCTCTTTCAATCCATCAGCCAAAGAGATCATCAATATCTAGTGTACCTCCTCCCCCGCAAGCATCTCTCTTCCCCAGCACCTTCTGCATCCCCGAGCCTCCGTCTCATCTGTTGCTGATGTATTCTCCCTCTCAGTCCCATCCTCCCGTTCTTACTCTATTCCTCTATTTTTGTCCCACACTCTCTGCGTCTCCCGAGAGCCTCAACTCTGCATTAGCACAAACCACCACACCTCTGTCTGGTACTTTTCTCTCAACCACACTCTTCCTCCCTGCCTTCATCTTACCTTAAAAACACCACCATTATAAGAATTTTAACTGGTGCTTGGGGAATAGAGTCACTTTGGGTAAAAAGGCACAAAGTGAAAAAAACATATGAAAGATACTGTTGACCAGGCTATGAGCAAACTGCCTGTTACAGGCCAACCCGCAAAATATGACCCTTTGTATCACAGCGTTTACTGCCCTCCAGAGATCTATGGCCTTGCAGCAGCATGGGCTTGGCATCTGTGTTGAGCAAATACAGGCCCTTTACTGCAGGGCCACCCGGCAACAATATAATCACAAAATTATGAAGGTATTACCAGAGCGAAATTGGCTATTAAAGGACACGTTATGGCACCCAGACGATCTAGAGCAGGTTCAGCCATTCGAGTCAGGAGTGGGTGGCTGGTGGTATGAGTTTTTGCAAAACCGCGCCCTGTATCCGCCCCAAGGAGATCAGGGCAGACACTAAAGATGCATTTCTATTAACTGATCAAATCTTTTGGTTTATAAAATGTCAAAAATACCCATCACGCTTTCCTAAAGCTCAGTGTGCTAACTTTAAATGCCTTGTTTTGTCTAACAGTCACTGCAAAATCCAAAGATATTTAGTCTATTATCAGATAAAACCAGTAAAAGTAGCAAATCCTCACATTTCAGAGGCTGTAACAAGCAATCTGTGCTTGAAAAATGACTTGAATGATTAAGCAATATCAAAATAGTTGCCTATTTCTATCGACTAATTGCTCAGCTGTAGACCCATGCATTTAAACGGTAACGAAATACTGAAGAAGCAAATTGGTTTCTGACTGAATATCTAACTGTGCAATGTATAAATAACCCCACAGGTGACATCAAACTTACCAAACCAGGAAGCTAAAATGTCTGAACTGTCTCATTCCAGATGTGGATTTTTCACAAGTGATGAACAAATCATGAGCATATGGCATGCCATCACCACCGGATTGATGTCACTTCTTTAAGAGCAACAGTCATCTGAACCAGTAATGGTTGCTGTGCTGCATTGATCGATGGGACTCGGTGATAAACCAGGATGAATTACGAGACTTGTGAGCTTTATGCACATGGCCCCATAATGACAGTAGTGATAGAGATGGTAAGATGAGAAATATAGCTCGATGTAGACATGACTAGTTGTTTTAAATTAATGGTTATTATTATCATTGTCCTAATGAGCTTCTGTTTTTGTGCAAAAAGGAATTGATTTTAGGGCACCAGCTGAATGACCACACCTAATTGGATATGACACGAACTGCATGATAAGTATCAGGAGAAGTGCTTAGAGGCCTTAATGCACACTGGGAGTGGTTCTGACCACAAATTTGTGGAATAGTTGATCCATTTTGTAGCGTAGAGGCCTGACAACAAGTAGTAAATGTTCAAATACAAATAAACCTTCAGGTATTTTTGCTCTTCCATCTCAGAATTGTTAAAAAGCAGAATTAAATTCCACATGTGATTCTAAAATATTAAGAGCGCAACATTCCCTTGAATAAAAAAAACAGCAGAAATGAACTCAACGACCCGCTGAGTGCTGACTGGCATGATGACTGCTTTTCTCCCAGAGTGTCTGCTCCCTGCCCATCCCATTCTGCCTGTCCACAGCTCAAGTCATGGAGGAAAGAGGAGGAAGGAGGAGGAGGAGGAGGCGCGAAGGCGAAGGAGGAGGAGAAGGAGGGGGGGGGTAAATATAACAGTCAGGGTTTAGTTGCCGGTGTGTCCCTCAGCGCAGACACCATGCAGGACCCTTACCGCTGTCTGTCTGCATGCCCCTCCATCCATCAAGTGCCTAGTCAACCATAAAACAAACAGACTATCCCCTAGACTGGCCACACACACACACACACACACACACACATTGTACTTTTCATATATACACCCCCTTTTCCCTTCATGTTAATGTTTACGTTTGCCTTTAGGCTTCTTTTTCACCTCTAGTGTTTATAGGCCTGCAACAGCTCATTCAGTGGTGTGTTAAGATCACTGCGACAAATCAAAATATATCATGCCTTGATGTGGAAATTCATAGACACAAATGCAAGGCCTTCCACCTGTCATTACATGCAATCTTATTTTATTTCTCCCTATATGTAACATTCTACTAAACCCCCCCTCCATTGTGATCTGATAATAATGCTGTTATTGGATATAACAGGCCACATGTACAGTCAATAACCTTCCTAACAGGACTGGAGTCTGATCATCCTGAGACGACATTCATCTTCATTCTTCCCTCGACTGCAAAGCAATCCTGGATAAGGATCCTCTGTTTTTTCCTCCCTCCCTCCCTCCTCCTCTCTCTCTCTCTCTCTTTCTCTCTTTCATTCATGCCTTTTAGCGGTCACCCCACAAAAATGAGTTCAACGCGGGCTTCAAGACAGAAAAGCTACATAAGATGACCCAGTTTTAATAAGGAGGATTTGTCACGGTGAGATATTTCACACCCTGGAGAGCGCGGCTTGTCTTTGCTTTTGAAGGGACCGGAGATGTTGGGTGGGGTCGCTGGCGCTGCATTATGCTGCACGGCTCTGAGTCAGGCAATAAGGGGGCAGGTGCGGCAGGCAGGCATCGACAAAAATGCTGCTGTGTGAGGGGAAAAACATAGTCCTTTCTGCCTGCTTTGATGTGTATTCTCTTTAATTCGCTTGCTTTAAAATTGGATTTTTTTTAAAATATGCGTCACTGATACTGGCAAACTGAACCCTAAACTAGTTCATACTGATCAGCACTCATTTGTATTAAGGATTAGACAAAATCCGCAAAATACACTCTTTTATAGGTAGGAGAAAGACGGAAAGAAGATTCATTTTTGCAACTTAATTAAATTACAAGTGACTTGCAAAGGAGTTTGGCCGCTCCCTCTCACCAAACCCCTCAGCATCCTTTTGTGCCATGGGTGTCGCCACAGCCTCTCAGCATCATCCTCAAACCTGCGAAGCCGCTATTTCAGGAAAAAAAAATACACATATATCAAGTGCAAAACTCACCGATTGCGGTCTTAGCCATTTCTGTACGGTGGTGCCGGGGTGGGTTGACCGGAGGAGTGTGCGTCGGTTGTTGGATGCTGTATCTCGGGGTGGAGGGACTGCTGGTAAGGCACTGAGTCAGCAGAGACTGGGGGCTGCTGGTGCGCCTGGTGGTCTGGTATGAGCTTCGTGAAGTCAGCGGCAAATAACTGGAGCGAGATCGGAAGTAGGCAGACGTAGTCTTCAGAATAAAAGCATAACGATGTCGCACCATTAATTCTTTGCAGTGACACAATTACATGTAGGTGATAGAATACATATTTTAACATCATAAGCTTGACCTGCTGACTGAGCATTTATTGTTTTGTGATTTGGCACCATCACCCAACAACTTGTGTCATTGCCTACAACACACCCAAACATTACATTGAGATGCACCATCGTTTAAAAGGCTTTATTTTGAAATAAATAACAGGAAGTCTTAATATAGACTCTGATTGGCTTGACACTGCCTCAGTGATGAGCGTTTATGTGCTTCATTCTCCCTTGACGCGCCTCTCCTAACCAAAGCCCTGACAAATCAAATGTCCCCTTGTATTGGAGAGTTCAGGCCCTGCTTTGAAAGCTAATAAGGTGGGTGTTTCCCTCTTTGTTTCTCTGCTGATGACCAGGTACTGAAACTCTCTGTCCATGGTGCTAAAAGAGGAAGGATGATTTAGATTTAAGATACTTTGTCTTTTAACATTTTCGTAACATTTAGGTTTGAAAGTTCCTTGCAAGTCATGTAAAATGAAGACCATCACGAATCAGGCTGAAACGCAGTAACACAGTCTTTCTATAATCTATCTAATGATCAGCTAAAACCTAAAGCCACCATTTAATAGTTGTACACAGTCAACAGTCAAATCGCACCAGTTTTCACCTCTTAAACTGCAGAAAATACTCATGGTCAAATCTTAGCCTACCCACCTAATACATGGGTGGAACCATTAAAGCAATAACCACTAGGTGGCGACAAAACTCAGCTTGAGTAATGTATAGCTTTAAGGAAATTATTTTACAACACATGCCTTTAGCACATACTTGTTTATTATATAGGCTAAAGACCCAAGCTCCATTTGGACAGAAATTCAACGAGATTTGTTCAGTTTAATTCACCGTGTGTTGCAGTTTTCAGCCTATTAGTAGCAGTTTTAATTACTTCAACAACTTAATCTATGCATGATTTCAAATTCTCGGACATATGTAAGCAACACAATGTACCACACCAACTTAAACGACACACTCCTTATCAAAAACCCTCTGTTTGCATAGATAACAAAGCAGTTATGGTGCTTCTGTTTATTTAAAGCATTACACAAATGTCAAGAGTATGGCCAGAGATCTTGTGAATGGTCACTGATTAACAGAACATAACATTTAGTTGTGGTTTGTAACAATTCTGTAGATTCAAGTAGAACAACTGAAGCAGATAGATAAGTTTATTAATATGAATGACATTTAAAAAAAAAAAAAAAAAGAATGACTAAGTGCTTTGCAAGAGAAAAGACAAGAGATGCATTGATCACAGTGAAAAATACAAATAAATGTTATTAAAATGCAATACATGATTACAAATTGAATTAAGAGAACAAATGCAGTAAAAGAATAAAAAAATAAACATTATCACAAAATCAGTTCTCAGTGATATTATGCTAATGCCCGACAAGGGACTTCTGTGGAAAATTATCTTCTGCTAGGTCTTTCTGTTAATCACACACTGCTTCTGTCAGCGCACAGTGTACTTGTCTGGCACAAAGGTAAGTTAAGGTGAAATAAAAATAACCAGGCTAATGTCAAAAACAATACCAAGCCTTGCAATTTGTGTTTGTTTCCTGTCATTGATCTTTAGGTTATTTGATTTGGTCAGTCGTTGAATTGTTTCAGTATGATTCCAACAGATGATAAGGGGTTAGTTTATTCTGAGCATGAATATGTAATTAAAAACAAAGTGCTACGATCTATCTCACGTCTGATTGGCGGACTCTCGATGCCAACTCACAGCAGCACACCTGTGTGACCGCATCACTGCTCAATTGTAGATCAATCCGCTGCCTACCAGCAAGTACGTGGCTTTAATTTACTGTTTGGTGATTAATGTTGTGACAATTGCCTTCGCTTGTAGATAAACTCTTAAAGATAAACATTCGTGTTTATGTTTGCAGGGTGTTACAATTGTCTCCTCGGTCTGGTGGTAGGCGGTGCCCTCAGACTGTACATCTTTTGGCGGTTGGTGAGGATGTGGAGGAGCTAGCTACAGATGTTCACTGCTGCTTGTGGACTTAGGCTAGCACATAGAAGTCACACTAATGTGAAGCACGGCACATGTGTTGCTGTTTCCTCCACCGGAAAAAAAGGAAGACGCAACAAAGGTAACTAGTGTCTTTTACATTTTAATTCTTGATACTCATCCTACCTCACACTCTTAACGTCTGTCGGGAGCTATTAACGGGTACGTAGAATCGTTTACTAACGTTAACCACATCTCAGTCTCATTCTCAACGCTAGCATGTACATCAGCAGCATCATGTGTGTGCTATCAGTTGTGTAAGCTAGCTCTGAGAGCTAAACGCCACTTTTCAGGGCTTCAAGATAGACACAGTTTAGATGGATACCAGTGTTAGCTACTAAATTAATGCTGGTGTAGTGAAACACTTTTTAATCGAGCCCCCCAGTGTCTTATCATGAGTCTTTATCAGGCCACTGCTAACACGGCTAATCATTAACAGCAAGCGGTGATTTGGTGCGTTGGAGCGGAATAACATGAGCGGTTGTTTTAGGCTACTGTGAAGCCACATACCGGTAGTAGGAAAAGTGGCAGTTATATTAATTGATGCTAAGTGAAACTCCAACACGCAATGTTAAAACACAATGTAACCGGAAAGTAGACCGTGTCCACGTCTCACGCCTCCATCCTCTCTGCGCTCAGATCACAGTAAGTTAACTTTTTAAAGTATAAAAACCTGTGTCTAAGAGGAAGTCGTTTCTTTGTGTCATCACATGTGTGGCGTTAACCGTAAAGTTAGTAAGTTTAAGGAACTTATCCGTCTGTTTCTGTCGTTTGTGAAGATGGGACAAGTGAGATCAGAGATCATAATCATCTACTCTACAGAGATGTATTTTAAGCGTGCGGACAAGGGCGCATTACTGCTGCAGCCATATTAGCTGAAGCATGCAGACCAGATGCACATATAATTTCATTGGTATAGTAATGCGACACATGGCGCTTGTCCCTCCTAAGACCATTCCTATTCTGTTACTGTTGCGATAGAAATGGAAACATATGCCCTTACTAAGGACGGGTCTGTCAGTGTGGTCTGTGCAGAATAACAGTCTCAAAAATAAAAGGAAAAGCAGTCAAACGCAGGCATTTGTGAGTTTTTTAAAAAATTGATTAATAAAGTCAGTAAATTAGATTCAAAATTCTGTCTGTTTTCTGTATTTTAACTTGACTTGGTCACTGACTCTTGCTTGTGCATGTTTACACACATAACAGAAAGTTGTGCGACTGTGGCATTTTAAAGCTCAAACTGCCCCAAGAGTTGATACTGTCAGCACGACTGCAAATGGTCATCCCCAGGTCTGACAGCACATCAAACCCTTCCCTGAATATGTCAATAAAAAATGGAACATAAAGTGAATTTTGCAATTGGTAAGAATGTATTTGTTGTTGTTGTTGTTGAAAGCAGAGTGGTTACACTGTGTACAAACATATTTCTGTGACTACTCAGTCACACAGGAATTTACTAATTACTAGAAATACTGGCTTTATTTAAGGCATTCCAGGCACGGTGTCAGTGTCGCAACTACTCAAATGTATTAACTCTAGAAGACAAAATTGTAGTCATCTTTTATACACAATAAAATTTGTAGCCCCAGACAGGCTTAATGATTTTTTTTGTATTGTCTCTAGGCTAAGAGTGCTGCTGTCAGACAACAGTTTAATCAGGCAGGTTTGTTGTTAAATAGCCCCGGTTTGTTTGATGTTGGAGCCAAGAACCTCACCAACTTTGCCACAAGAAATGGTTTAAAGTCACTTAAGTGTACTTAAGATATCAGAAAATCAAAATCAAAATTTAGGTCTCTAATACAATGGCAAGAAAAAGTATGTGAACCCATCGGAATTTACTGTTTTTTCTGCAAAAATTGATCTGAAAGTGTGATCTGATCTTCATCCAAGTACAGACAAGTACAGACAGGCACACACACCCCTTTGGTTGCAACAACTTAAAACAAAGTCTAGTGGCTGTGGATCAGGCGTTCAGGAGGAATTCTCAGAACAGAACTGCTTCAGCTCAGCTTAACTCATGTTTGCTGATAAATTTGGGAATTCATTTTCCACTCAATGAGGCAGCAAAGGAGCCTCCAATCATGATTCTCCTTCCACCATACTTCATTGCTGGGATGACGTTTTCATGTTTGGTATGCAGTGCCCTTTTAACTTCATACATAGGTCTGTACAATGATTTTAATATTGTAGACTCATGAATAGAGATATTAACCAGGTCCAGTTTATGCCATTAGCTTTGGGGTTCACATACTTTTTGCAACCTACACTGTGGATGTTTGAATGATGTATTCAGTATAAACAACAGCAATACAATGATTTTGCATGTGAATAGTTACAGTAGATTGTGTTTGTTCATTATTGGAACATAGATGAAGATCTGACCATATTTTAAGACTAATTTTACAGTTAGTTCCCAAATACCTTTTCTTGCCACTGTACACACTCTCCACACTGAGAGTAAACAACCTGACATGTCAGTACACCTCTATACACCTTTCAATTGTTTACATAAGGTATTAGCAGCAAAGACGCATTTGTACAGCACAGCATAATCCTATTGCTGTGTTTTCACCACAGATCAGCATTTTGAATTGATGCCTGAGCTCGCTGAACTAATTAAACTAGTCAATCCACATGCTGTTGTAAATATACTCCAGAAATGTTTCCCAGCCGATCTGTGAATTCACCACAAGCTCTCACATGTCCACAGAAGCTCTAATACATTTGCACAAGGGATATTTTTTATGCAAAATGGTTTATTTTGGTTTAAAAAATGGTAAAGTGCTCTACTATAATCATTTTCTTCCAGGTAATTTTCTAGAGGGAAAGATTGAGAGGTTAAGAGTATTAAAGTCACCAGAGGTATTGGCAGCCTCATTTCATCTAGCTGGTTGAATAAAACTGGCTTCAATCTTCTGGCAGTTCTTTTGATTAATTATTTGTACCAAACCCCACCTCTCTGATGTGAATGTGGTTGCATTATGGGAAATCTTAGGGGTAATAGTGCGTCTTGGTAACCAACAGCTAATGATTTTGCGATGGTACATAACTCAAAGATAGCTTAAACTGAACTTCCAAAAATTTTTTAGGCTAATGATAGAACACTGTAATTGTGAAGTGATAACAGTAATTATGACAATTATTTTAATAAATACACAAACAGGAAAATTGTATCAGTACACAGAAAATGTAGTTGGCCTGTATTACACATGGTTGCTGGTTGGCTGTGAATTTGAAATGCTCTTGCCTGCAGGCAGAACTGTGTTTGAGAAGCAGAGTGTTCAAATGAAACTCCTCTGACTGCTTAGGCAGTTAAGCTGTGAATCAGAAGCACTGTGCTTAGTGCATAGTGTTAAGCATTTTGACTACAGTCAGTATTGTAACTGATCAGATTAATTAAGATGAACACAAAATTGTGAGTATAGTCGTGTATATATTTGCGTTGTTTCCATTGGGTGTTGTTAAAGAGGACATCTGTCAAACAGCAGTTTTACAGTATGTCTGTGGTAGCTGTAGGAGGTTTGTCCCTTACTTACTGCCTCTTAAATGTAAAGCACCTCATAAATCCAGCGAAGCTTTAATTTAATCCATCCACTCGCTCACTCGTTCATTTACTCATTTGCAGTTACACTATTGGCCTCTTACTGTTCATTAGGTGACATAAGGGTGTGTACCAGTGACACAATGAATCAGAATCACTTCCTCGTACTTGAACTACTGAGATGGGTAAAGCACTTCTATGAGACAGCGTGTCCTTGTTTTTCTTCCAGATTATCGCAGTGGAGAAGTGCTCCTTGGATTCAACAATGGCTGTTTGAGACAGGCCGAGTCTTAGCCCTCCAGTGACACACCCACCTCCCTTTCTCTTTTGCTTGGCCCACACCGCTCCTTTCATTTCGCCCAGTATTTAATCGTTCTGTTCCACCACCTCATCTCAGTTTCTGGTGCTACCAGGGATCAGTCTGTCCTCTTTATCACTCCCCTGTCACTGTCCTGTTACCTCCTCTCTGAATTGAGGTTGAAGGCTTTAAATCGCTCAGGATGGTTGCTGAGGTAGACTCAGCGTCTCAGGGCAGCGGTGTACGGCTGAAGCAGGAGATTTCCCTCCTCCACGGGGTCTGCCTCATCGTGGGAAATATGATCGGCTCTGGCATCTTCGTGTCACCTAAGGTAGGAAGCTCTGCTTTGTTAACCAGAAGAATTTATTTGTCCTGATTTGAATTTCTTTTTAGATGAAAATGGAAGTAGTTTCTCGCTCTTTTGGTTTTGATTGTAAAATGTATGCTATTATTCAGACGTTATTAAATCTGAAGTAAGTATTTACTAAGTAATGTCAAGGGTTTGTTTTGCAGTTGTTGTGAATCCATTTTCAGGTTGTCATTGTGTTAGACTGCCAGTCTTTGTGCGATCGTTGGGTGTGCACCACAGTTCAAGTTACAGCTTTCTCATCTCCCTAAACAAAGTGGAGCAAACTTGCAGATGAACTAGAGTTGTTTTCAACTGCACTTGTTAGATGTGAAAGTACTGATATGTAATTTAAATCCTAATGCATGTGACAGTTTCTTGTATGAACAGCATGTTGTATGTATCCTGCTGGTTTTACAGTACACTACTACAGTGGTGCAAAAATGCCAATGGGATTTTTTCATTGGGTTTTGGATTATTTGCAGAAAATAAACTCTGTTACCAACAAAAGTTTGTGATACTTAACCATTTCTTTTAAGCAAAATAATCTTAACAAATGAACACTGCTGTTATGATTTTTGAAGCTTAAATACAGTCACCAGAGGTACAAAGTTAATGTTAGCACTGACCTATTCAACACGAAGCTTTTCTTCTTAGAAAGTTTCTAAGACATGTAAAAGTTTTAAAAATCACAAGTGGGGTATTTCCTAATATATTTTATGTTGTAGAATATACCATGAAAATGTCCTGAACTTCTGTTAACCACAGATCTTATTTCAGACATTTACTCCAAAAAACCATTGACTTTGGGAAGAGGGAACCAGGAGTGCTAAAATGCTAATTTGCTTCAAAGGTTTTAAAACTCATTCCTGCACCACTCTAGTATCCACTCACATTTGTTATCCCACAGGGGGTTCTTATGTACACAGGCTCATTTGGCCTGTCCCTGGTAGTGTGGGCCATTGGAGGGATATTTTCTGTGTTTGGGGCGTTGTGCTATGCTGAGCTGGGAACCACCATCCGTAAATCTGGAGCTTCCTATGCCTACATCCTTGAGGCCTTTGGAGGCTTCTTGGCTTTTATTCGGTATGTGGTTTTACTATTTCTAGTGTGTCAAGTTCAACATTATTCATTGTTATTTTGCTAAAATGTAACTAAATGCCATATTTATGCCATAAAATGATAAATGCATATCAATACCCCTATAGACTGTGGACGTCATTGTTGATAGTAGAGCCGGCCTGCCAGGCAGTGATAGCCCTAACCTTCTCCAACTACCTGGTCCAGCCTTTCTACCCCACCTGTTCAGCCCCCTATGACGCTGTTCGTCTCATCGCTGCTGTCATCATATGTAAGTCTCTACCTGTGCTACAGGTGTGTGTTTACATGACTAATGAGAGGACACGGGTGAGCAGGGTATGTGTTGCGTGTTGTGTGTTATCACAAGTATGATGGATGGTGTTTTGTGCAGTATCTGTAGATAGTGATATGTCACTGTGGAGCTATTGTGGCCTGAAGGTTTGGATGCAATCAGGACTGTCTCTTTTCATCCCCTGCATGAATAACATAGTGGTGTTTAAACATACTTTTAATCATCAGCAGCACTTTAAAAGGCACTGTGCACTAAATACATGGAATCCAGCAGTTTCTGTAACACAAATGGTCTCTGTTCTCATCCCTCACTGGCAACAGAGTGCATTAGGAAACTGTTGGTAAAATGGCGTGCAGCAGAGCATTTTTCAGCGGCATACTCAGACTAGGGTACAAAAATAGATTGCTTTTGGTTATTTAAAGCTACAGTACACAACTTTTTCTGATATTTTTTGTTGTTGAAATATGCTACACAACATATTTTCATGTGGCAGGGTGCTTTCAAAAGTTTCTGAGAGCCAGACTCACCAAACAGCCTGGCAGCAGTGCAGAAATATTCTCTTTAAGTTTTTGAGCAAGCCTCGACCCTCTAACCAATCAGCAGGCCAAAGTCAGGTCAGTCGACTGCTCCTCTCGCACTTAGGCTTCAATCTGTATTTGCTGCAGGAAGCACAAGTATTTGTCCTAAGATGCTATGAATTCCACAGGCTCACATAAAATCATTCCCTATTAATTTATTCTGGTGCTTTTTGTTTTGCACCCTGTACTTCCTTTTAACCTCATTTACACCTGTTAAGTCAGTCATAGATTGTTGAGGAACAGTGTACGAGAAGCTCACAATAGGTGAAACACGCCTTGTGTATTGTCTGGAAACACTGTGTTGATCCTTCTAGTTATTGTTGGCAACCTTACAGGTGTTCAATCATGCAGGCTCTATTTAATTAGATGGCACAATTAAACAGTGAGCCTTGGGGACTTTTCCAAACATAGCTTCATAATCTTGCTGCTTAGTCTTTGTTTACATTGCACGTTGAAGGATATACGTATGTGTTACTACACTTTATACCTGTTGATTTCCTTTTAACTCCACTTTAAGACTCCTGTACTTTGTAAAAGGCAGCCATGAAGCTTTGTGATACTACTAGATTTAGGGTATTAAAGAAGTGCAATATAACCACAACTGGAAAAACCTGTAGAGTTTGTTTAGATACAGTCCATACTTATGTGCCAAGTCTGTATCAAGCAGGGCCTCAGAACCAGTCGTCAGCAGATCAGTAAGGCCAACTGCTAGCCAGCTTCAAGGTGGAAATATTCCTCCCAGTTCTTAGATCAGTAGAGTTTTTGCTCTTATTGTATTCATTCACACCTGTATCGTTTCTGAACTTCACATTTTAATCCCTGCTTATCTGCTCCTCTTTGCTTGTATCCATCATTCTAATATAAACTATAGATTTCACATTGGTTAACTGCTGTTTTCTCACCCTTTCTCTCTGTCAGGTCTGTTGACTTTTGTGAACTGTATGAAAGTGAAATGGGGAGCTATTCTTCAGGTTATCTCCACTGTAGCCAAGGTCCTAGCTCTCATTGTCATCATCATTACTGGCCTGGTTAAGCTGGCACAAGGTAAGATGTCAGGGAAACTCAGTCTGTCTAACACGGCGCTTTAATACTATAGCTCTGAAATTAAAGGAATATGGCACTACTGCACTGTTTGGGCCTGAATCAGTTTCACTGAATGATTTAATAGAATGTCAGTCTGACGCAGTGCCCCAGTCAGCTGGTACCAGCTTGTTTTTAACCATGTAAAGGTAAATATTTCAGATCTTTGGCCATAACCGCTAAACCCCCAATGCAATTTTGAAACAGCTTTGAGGAATTATGTACTTTTTATTGATTGGCCTATATTGAACTGTATTGAAATTCATGTTTATTGGCACATTGGCGTTTTTGTCCGTTTTATTACTCAATTGGAAACTGTATATGAAATGCATGAAATACTAGAAGGTCAGTTGAGCTTTAAAAGTTCTACTGCCTGTGTTGGAGATTTTGCATGGGTAAGCGACCTACATTCTGTCAGGGACGATAAAGGCAAAAACGTCTTCCTGTGTTAATGTACCAACCCTTTGTTGATGTAGGTTTTGACCAGAACTTTCGAGAACTCATTCAGAGGGTCCAAGCTGAACCCTGGTGATATGGCCCTGGCCCTCTATTCAGCACTCTACTCCTACTCAGGCTGGGACACGCTCAACTTCATCACAGAGGAGATCAAAAACCCAGAGAGGTACAAAGTGTGACATTTCAGAGAGATTTCATAATAAGCAGGATTGTTTTTCATTCCTGGCGGTCTTTCTTTTCTTAACTACATGAGTTGGAGGAACTGGTTGCATCATAGCTACAACTGAGTGCCTTTAGTGAACGTAAACCACTTGTTTTATTCTCTGTTGTAGGAATCTGCCCTTATCCATTGCTATTTCCATGCCCATTGTCACAGTGATCTACATCTTGACCAACATAGCTTATTACGTCGTCATGGATGCAGACAAAGTGCTCAGCAGTGAAGCTGTTGCTGTGGTAAGTGTCTGAAGATCATTAACTTAGTGCAGTCTTCTCATGCACTAGGGAAGCTGTATATAAGCAGTACCCCTCTCAGCAGTCTGACTGTGTGCATGCAGTACTAATATCTGCCGATAAAGCTAATTAGTACATCAGAAGACTCATCCAAATTGACAGCATCTGCTCAGCCTGATAGGGGGAGCAGGTTTTGATCTTTCCTTCCTGTCTACTGCCTTCGTCTCTCTCAGTCTGGCTGGCAGCCACTTCTACAAGTATCTGGTTCAGTACTCCCTTTTGGTTATCTGTGACTGTAGAAGTCGGAGTTGATGTCAGGAATCTCATTTAGCTAAAGAGGTTAGCGCCCCACACAGGAACATGTGGAAGTTGATGATGTGATTAGTGCATTGGCAGAGGAAGAGTTGTACTCAGGCTTGTTGTCAATAGTATTTGATGATCTTTTTATGAGAGTATTCAGTCTAATCTAATCTCATTAATGTTTTGACTGTCAACAAGCCATCGGCTGTGCACTCTCTTGAATTTCAGCTGAGAGAACAGCAAATATTTGTTGTTTCCATGACTGGATTTGTCAGATTTTGGAGAAAGTCATGAAATCAAACCTTTTTCTCTGGGCACTGCACACCAATTAAACTTCACACCTGAGTCCCACACTTAAAGTTGATGTTATTTGAACATAAACCCTGTTATGATGTTCTGTAATCTATATGCATTATGTATAGTACACTTTCCAAATGGTACATGGTGCGATGTAATCATCCTGGGCTGCTGCATTACAGTCTTTTTGTTACTACGTTGACTATATTTATACTTTTTTGTGACTCCATTTATTTCCTCAATTCATAACTGGAGAAGATTAAAAGCAGAAGTTACAGGTGACCAACATGAAGAAAAATGTTCTTAAAAAGGTTGGGGAATGTCAGTAGGAGCTAATCTGACCTTTATCATCAGAATATGCCTCCCAAGGCAAATGGCAGGGAATATATGGGGATGTTTACTGAGACCAGCAAGACAGTCAGAAAATTGTGTTTTACAGATTTAAATATGTATCATCAGGTTGTAATTTAATCAATAATTTCTACTCTAATCCCATGTTTTAATTGACTAGTAAATGAATGTGAGCAGTAAAAACTTTGTTGAATGTCTCTTCAGACATTTGCAGATGAGGTGCTGGGCTGGGCTCGCTGGCTGATCCCCTTGTCTGTGGCCATTTCCTGCTACGGAGGCCTCAACTCCTCCATCATTGCTGCCTCCAGGTCTGTAAAAACACTAATCTGATGCATATCAGCTTTTTCTTAAGTGCAGATTTACCTCCATGTTTTACTTAGTATTCTGTAAAAGCCTGTTTCTGTCAGTAATGTTTTAAATGTTATGGTGATGTGTTTTCATCCTTGCACCATTTGTCTTCTCTTGTAGGTTGTTCTTTGTTGGTTCCAGAGAAGGCCACCTGCCGAATGTCCTGTGCATGATCCACATTAAGCGTTTCACTCCAATTCCTGCCCTGCTTTTCAATGTTAGTACCACATATCGTATTGGATTTGGTTGTTTTGCTCATTTCTGGATGCCTGTGTTTTTGCTGTGTGTTTGTTTCCAAACAAGTATTTATTTATTTTTTTGTGTGTATGTTTGTCTGGTCTTCTCTTCCCAGGGTGGCATGTCTCTGTTCTACCTGTCCGTCCCTGATGTTTTCCAGTTGATCAACTACTTCAGTTTTAACTACTGGTTGTTTATTGGCCTGTCAATAGCCAGCCAGATCTACCTTCGCTTCAAAGCTCCTGATCTGCACCGACCTGTGAAGGTAGCAAAATTGATGCAGCAGCATGAGCGCTCATTTTAAAGGACAACTGTGACTCTGCCTTCCAGGCAGATGTGGGTTTCCTTTTACAGTGTGGTATGAAACCTGCAGAGACATGAATTTAGTTCATGCAAATAACCACAGTGAATATTTTTGATGCTTGACTTTACATTTCAAACGCATTTGACAGCAGGTTGTTTTACATTTGTCATTGTTGTATATCATGTGTCCGTGAGAAACTTGAATTCTGAAACTTTGACCACATTCACAAGTTGTGTCAGTAGAAATACTGAGTGTAGTTTGCATATTTGTAGCAGCATGACCATAGAGGTCTCTATATATGAAAACAAGCACTATCTGCACTTATCTGTAGAAAGTTGTTAGCCATCCAGTTCTTTATGACTGTCAGATGATTGATAAGTTTATCAGTCTAAAAGGATGCATACAGCTGAATATCATTAGCGTAAGAGATACCTTTTTAAATGTGCCAATAATATGACTCAAAAGAAGCATATCCAGAACAAATAGCACAGGACACAGAACCCTGGGGCACACCATGGGAAAGGGAAACAGTTTGAAATATGTAGAGACCAAGCAACACAAAAAACTAGAGAACCAGTTTAGGGTGCTCCCAGAGACACCCACCCACTCTTTGAGCCTTCCAGTCAGGGTGCTGTGATCTGCAGTATCAAAACCTGCAGTAAGATCCAGCAGCACCACACCCACATCAAGAGACAACATTGACACTTGTCATTTGACATTATGATAAAGTGACATTTGGGTCAGAATTTACTGTCACTTTAGTTGTTTTCAGTTCTTTTTTCTTTGCCGCTGTCCAGTGAGTAGGCCTGTTTTGTTTTCTTGTTACTGTGACAAAGTGCAAGAAAACTTAAACCATGTTTGTATAGTAGGGATGTAACAATATCACAATCTCACAATACGATAATATCTTGGAAAGAAGTCCACAATACAGTGTTTATTGTCAAATCGTTTTATTCAACAATGAACAAGGAATTATTTTAATTTTAAAAATCGTCAGTTGGATAATAAAGTGCAAAAAAGTCACTCATATTCCTGACGTTAACCGCAGTCTGGCAGTGTCTGCATAGTTTTTGTTTATGTGTCACCTTTTCCCCGTAAACAGATAGGGTCCGATGGATGCATTTTGAGCCTTTGTTTACCCATCAGCCGAATCTCTCCACCCTCAGCAGTGGCTTTTGTTATGACCACGTTGAGAGTCCTGATGTTTTGAATCTGATAACTCTGTTGTTGTTTGATTCTCATAGTAACCATAAACCATAAAAGAGGACTTTGTTGTGCCAATTCAAGGGCCACTAGAGCCACAATTAATTAATCAGAGGAAACTTGTATTTGTTTATTTAATCATTTTTAATCTTTCTACCATTTTCTCTCCAACCTTTTCCTACCCCCGTAATTCTTCTCTACCCTTTCTCCCCTTTTTTTCTTATTTTGGCCTCCTCCTGTCCTCTCTCTGCTCCCTCCAGCTATCTTTGTTCTTTCCGATAGTTTACTGCGTGTGCAGCATTTTCCTGGTGGTGGTGCCTCTCTACAGTGACACTGTCAACTCTCTGGTAGGAATTGCTGTGGCGCTGTCTGGCGCACCAGTCTACTTCTTGTGCATCTACTTGCCGCCCAGCTCCAGACCAGCTTTCCTTGGACAAATACTCCGTAAGAAGCTTCAAATGATACAGAAGATAATGTATTGCATGTCCTAGCAGTGGTTTTGTCTTTTTGGCTGACATCTACATTGATACCCATATATCTTTAGCAGGCCAGTATAGCAGTGTGGCCGCACTATGTCTAGCTTAAATTGAAATTCTGAGAGGAATAGAAAAGGAGGCCTCACTGTGTATTTTTCATAATAAGTACATAAGCACAAATTATTGTTATTGTACAAGTAAGTACATAATAACATCTCAAATCCTAGGAAGTAAGCTGTAGAGTTTCCCTGTGATTTAATGTGCTTGTGTGATGTTATTGTGGATAATATTCTTTAAAGTAGCTTACTAGTCTTAAGTTGCATATAGACCAGCTACCGTAGACACGTAAAAAATGCCTCTTCTTAGTGTATAAGAGCTGAAGAGTGATTGAGATTAGTGTTTCAAAGTTCACTATGCTTCTGTACTGACCTCTATACTGTAAATATTTGAACAGTGGGGGTAAAGCCCCTGTTGTTGAGGGATAACTTTTAACGTTATGCTAAAACTATTCATGCTCCATTAGCTGCCTGTTCTAAAGCTCATACCAGCATCTGTTAAAAGCATTTGTTGCCTGCATTTTCTTCATTTTGGTGATCTATCAATGCAATACTTGATTTTTATGTCTTTCTTTCCTCTGTCACCGCAGATAAGATCTCTCTTTACACCCAAAAAATGTGCATGTGCTGCGTGGCCTCCCCAGATATTGATCTGGACAACATTGACCCAGAAAAGATCGAATAACAGAGCCACAGACAACTCTGAAGTACTGTGCGAAGAGATGTGAAGATGATGAATACATGAAGGAAGCTGCAGACAATCAGAATCCGGATGAGTAAGGCTTAATTGATTAAATGAAGAGGAGAAACTGCACAGATTAGTTCCACACACTTCTATTTCTTCTCCTCCTCCTCTTCCTCCTCCTCCTCCTCTCTCAAACATGAGCCATACAAATAACAGAGCAGGATTTTACTGAGAATGAATTTTAACTTTGTACACAAACCCTCACAAAATCCCTCCACACATGCCTAAACACTGCAACTCACACACGCACATAAGCTGATGGAAAACCTTAGGATGACACTGCAACATATGGAAATTAACAACCCAGTTCAGAAGGAGTTGAGTCAGCAGAGATGGTGATTTATTCATAAACAGGAGGTAGCTACAGCCAGTACACAGATAGAGTAGAAAAACATTTGTTATATGCCTTAAATCTGTTGTATCATGTTTCTCATGTTAATGAGCCTTAAAATGAAGCTTGTGACCCCTTGTCACAGGTTACAAATGTCAGTGGGTCATTTTTCTTCTTATTTGAACATTTTTAGGGACATTAAGATCAGAAAATTACTCAGTAATTCACAACCAAAAAGCCTTGATTAGCAAGAAGTTAGAATTATTAATATAATTTTTGCAACCCAGCGGGAGGTTCACGAATTCATGGGCTAAATACTGAAAGGTGGGGACCTCATATTTGTGATCAGTTTGCATTACCATCAGATCGGCAGCTCACCAGTGTGCGATACGTAACATTTGAATTGTTTTTCATTTCAGAGCTAAGAGGAGTTTAAACATCACTGGTGTCCAGTCAGTATGACAACCAGAAAGTGAGTCCACAGAACGCTATGAACTGCGATCATTTTGCACATTTTCTGTTTCATTGTACAAGAACCTCATTTATACTCATAGAAAGCTTTATTTAGAACCGTTACTGAACTGAAGGACCAAATGGACAGGTGAACAGGTTTTATAATAATTAGCTATTTAAGAAGGAGAGATTGATTATTTACGAAAGTACTGTGATTTCTTTCACCCTGTTTAAATGCGCTATCATGTGTCCCTTAACTCTTTTTAAGGATTTAATTTTAAATCTGTCACCATGTGCACCCTGCTTTTCTTCCTCCTACATAGGCATGTGAAGCAAAACGTTTCAGCCAAATTCCTTGTTTGCATCTTCAGGGCTATATTTAATTCCTGATGCCTTCCAGTAGCTAATATCAACTTCTATGTGCAAGCGACAAGATTTTCCCGAGTCCTTTTATAATTTATGCGTTTTTGCTTCTACTGTTACTGTCATTTGTCACCTCGCCCTTCATTTTCATACATTCACAAACACACACGTTGGTGAGAGGAGTGTTCGTGTTACTGATATCAGCAAGATTTTTAAACATTTAAATTCATATGTACTGTTTATAGATAAGCAAATGTATCTGATGAAGACAACTCCTGGTTGTTTTTCTTCATATTGGGGTCTTTGTAGTTACAAAGCTCAGGATCAGCCATGCTGATGTGCACATGTTGTTGCTGATATTTATTAACTTTCTTTTTTTACCCACTGTTGTCTTAAGAGTTTGTATCACAGATAGGATATTTAATGTAGTATCGCCTCTTGAATAGATCACCAACTTGGACTATTTATTCACAGTGCATAACCAAAGGTTTTAAACAGGCTGAGAGTCGGACCATCTTTCTGCTCACAGAGTCGTGAGCCTGTAGCAAAGTGTCTCTGCTTTCTAGTGTAGAAAATCATAGCTGTAGTATATTAAACTACAGGTAGAAGGTAAAGTCAAACTTTGGTGTCTGTGTTGTATGTGCCTTCTGTGAATGTGGTCTGCCAAAGGCCTGGTCTATTTTTGATATTGTAATTTTTGTGTACAGTGTCTTAAGGACAGTCATATTGACACACATTGCTGTAGGGTTTGTCTAAAGTTCTTCAGGTCGATATCCTCAGTTAATTTTCTTTTCTGAAGTGGCTTTACCAGCCAGATGTTGTAATTGAAGTCTATTAAAGCAACACTATGGAACTTTTGCTGAGCAACAGCAGCCTCTGCAGCCCTAAGTGGTAATTACAGGACGCTGGTGCATTTAATTCTCCTAGCTACAAGCCTGGGTGGTTACAGGTATTGGAAGCAGCAGATCCCTAGAAGCAAACGGCTCATGTACTGAAAACAAAGCAAGGACTTGATAAATGCAAAAGAATTACCAAGCTAGCTTCTTGTGTGTAACTCGTTACACACTTCTCCTGGGCGATCACACCCACTCAACCCAAGTTAATAGTACAAGAAACAGGTATTTGGGGCGCAGAGTGGGGATGAAAGAGGCACCAATTACAGGCCAGTGTACCATCAAAATGATTTTTAAGCTGTTGTTTTTAGGTACCATAGCTGCATAATGTTGCTTAGACTTTCAGCAGGAAATAATCAGGCCTCTGCTTGATCCATGTTTAGTATCTTTACACAAGCACTTCTGCTACACCAGCCAACAGAAGCACACCAATATTTGTTCAATGTTGCTTTTTCTGGGGTTAAAGTTGTCATTTAAACCAAGCTAGTCTGTTGTGTGTTGTTAAAAAGAAAATCACTATAAATCTGTAGTACAGAATCTATTTCTATATACTGTCATGTTATAAACTGTAATATACTCAAACCACAGGACTTGAATGTTGCAGTGTAACACATTGTTGTGTTTCATTAGGTACCAAATATTTGTTTTCAGGTGGGAATGTGTTTGTTGACAAAGTTGTGTTCAGTGTATTTGTAGAGTTGTGTCTTAAGTGCTTGCTCTGTTCACTGTTTTTATTTATTATATTTTGGACGTGAACAAAGTGGTGAGAAGTTTTTGAGAGCAGGAAGTCTTGTGTGTCCAAACTGAGGCGGGAGTGTGCTGTGTGTTTTATTTGAATAAAGGCAAGTACAGAATGTGCATCATAAATATTTACATGACTTTGACTTTTTCCCTACTGTCCTCTGTCTGCACTGGGCAGCTGACAGCCACTAGAGGTCATGATCTCCCAATACTACAACCTGTCAAAACTGCATTTTAAGGATCTGTCACTGTTTATTTAACTGTAGGTACTAAGGTACTTTTTTTCAAGAAAGTTACAAGAAACAACACTGAAACTGTCAGACAGACTCTAGTCTGCTGTTGTTGAGAGTTTTGTACATAGATTAACAAAATTTCCTTCTATTTTCCTAATTTTTTGTGCAGACGGTCAATTAGTCGATCAGCAGGAAAATAACCGCTATTTCTAAAACCACCCTTTGCTTAAAGAAATCAGTGTGTAGAATCATAGCAGCAAACCTTAACATTCAGTATGGCAGTGAATCAAAGACCTGGTATAGCTGTGAGACTATGGTAGCCTGTCAAAGATAGAATAACATTTGGTGCAAAGTAGTCATTGAAATACTTTATAGACTAGGGTTCACTTAAGAAATGTTTTGGTTATTTTCAATCATTTTTGTTTGCTTCAGTAAATGCTGGATACCGTGTATTTCCTGGGTGTATTCACAGAGGAACTGTCCACAGCGTCTTTGACTGACCGTCTACCTTCCAGCCTCCTCAGGTGGCTGGCAAAGCCCCACCTCCTTTCCATCCATCCAAACCTTGCCTCCCCGGGGGCCTCGGTTCGGAGGCATCGCATTTCATCGAGGTGTGCACTCTGCAGCTTCAGATGCTGCCTGTCAATAGGTGCTCCTTCCTGGGGAAAGGCCTGACTCTGTCCCTCCCCAGAACCGAGGGAGTTGGGTTCCACTGACTCATGCATAAAAGATAAAGCAGTGGAGGGGGAATGTAGCCGAGCACCACCACAGCTACTGCAACAGCTCTCTCCCACAGAGTGCAGGACAGGCTGTAGTCAAAGTGAAGTATTATCTTTAAAAGGTCCTGGCTGCTAGGTGTTTACTTGGCACTGCTGATGCTCTGGAGGGAGTATCTGTCCCAGGGATGGGCAGAAGAACAGAGGTGCTGCTCTTTGATGGGTGAGTGGCCATTACACGCTGGCACCTGCGTGGCATCATGGAGCTGCCTCGACGCCTGAACTGGATACGAAACCGACCCTGGAGGCCTCATGTCTGCCGCCGGGAGTTCAATCGTAAGTGGAGCGGTTGCCTGTGTGGTGAATGAGGGAATTTGTGGATGTTTGAGTTTATCAGGTGTATATGAGTGAATCCAGAGCATTGTATGTCTTGAGCTATTGTTGCTTGTTGCTTGTCGTCATCCTTTCAGAATATCTCCTTTGGGTCTACTTTTAATTGTCTAAGTGCCACTGTGAACCTGAGACGCTCTCAGTGAAGTCATCACGGTCTTGTCGAGGGAAGTGTTAGTGACTCCTCATGCTTCACGCTGTAGATAACAGACACATTTACCTATTGTTCCTAATGGTGCTTCATGATTGAAAGTAGTTAATATGTTGCAGAATCCTCTGGGTTCTGTGTTTTAAATTAGTAATGTAATTCAGTGAGCTGTATACATCCCCCCACAGAGCACAAGGTGTCAGATAAGGCTGAGGTTATGTGAGATATTGTGCAGGAAATGCCTGTCTTGGAGTAAAATTACACATCAGACTGCATGCAGATTTATGACCTCGACTCTCATGGCTGCCATCTGCATGTGTCATAAAATCATGCTTCAGCCAGAAATGAAGATGAGACACAACACATAGTGACCATTTTATCAGTCCAGGTAAAAAAAAAAAGAAAAAAGATGGAACTGTGTTATGGGAGAAATTCTTGATGTTAACACTCATTCTTAGCTGTTAGCTTCTTTTCTTAGAAAAATCCCATCAGCAACAAGTACACAGACGGATCAGAGACAACGGGAACAGACATGTAAAAGGCCCCCATCCCTCTTTTATAAGAGGTACACACCCAAACTGAGAGACACAAACTTACAACAGATGACAAATCTGTGAACTTGTTTTGCATCTCTTTGCGTCTTCCTGTAGTTGTTATGTGTCTTTATGAGGTCATTTTGAGTCTCTCTGCAGTTGTTATTTGTCTCTTTTACCTCTCTCTGTAGTCATAAACTGACTTTCCAATAAGAAATGCTAACACTCATTCCAAACAAAGGCTCTGGCTCCAGGGGCCTGTCGACCCTTTGGGCTCCGCAGCATGGTTGCCCAGTCGGCCCGTTCAGTAAACCTTCCATGGAGATGCTGGTCAGTCGACACTTGAGTTCATTGGATCAGACTTGATCAGTGAATGTTTAATTGAAATAGTATCTGTGTTGATTGTGTAGGATCAGATTGTAGGGAGAATGGATTACAGCGCTCATGTGGCCGTGCCAAGTGGATCTAGTGGTGTTATATTTGGTTCTGGTGTTGCTTACAGACTGTAATGTCTCGAGGTTTGTGACAAATATGAACTACAGACCTGTACAGAGAGACAGCATGTGTGGTGTTACATGCAGTGCTACCGTATGTGTGTAGATCAGTTGAAACTGAGTGCACGCTGGCTGCTGTTGTCTGAGATGAAAAGATTTAGCAACTGCAACTTCTGTTTGGAGAGTTGTTGAAAAATGCCTTTCTCTGCATGTATTTCTGCACACTGAGGTAGTTAATTTTCTCCCTGGGGATCATGCACAAAGAATAAAAGCTGCACGGTTGGTTGTTGGTCTAGAGAGTGTAGGCGTGTAGTGTGTGCGATGGACTAACTAATTGTGTGCTCAGCAGTAAGTTGTTTTAACCATGGTGGGGGTGGAGGCAGGTGATCGTCTGAGTGGTTATGACGAGGAGAAGCCTTGAAATGCTGACGCTTTGAAGAGACCATATCCTGCGTTAAAAAGTCAGTTTGTCTGGAAGGTATTTCGATCGATGTTGCTTAATGGAGGCAGAGAAACCCATCACAGTTTCACAGGTGATAACTACCAACACACTGCTGCCATGAGAAAACACATTGTAATTTGTAAAAATGAGGTTAAATTGAAAAGTAACAAACAGCACTGAGCTATTCTGCTACACCAGATGATGCATTATTTAACATTTTCTCCCCATTGCTCAAAAGTACCCCAAAATAAACTCCTGAACTCCAGGATATTTCCTCTGCTCTTTAGCAGTGGTGTAGAAGAACAAAATCCAGCTACTGCAAAGCATAACTAGATAAATGCATCAAATATTACTGTTTGGGTGTCACTGTTCATGCTCAATAAGCAGTTTTGTCTTTGATTGATTTTCAAATTAAAAGAAATACGTTCATTTATCCATTAATACTTTCCTTCTACAATATAGTGTGAAGTCTATATGTTTCATGTTTATGTTCCTTTTGGTTAATATGTGAACTTTAGTCAAACTAGGGCATCAACTAAATGCAGTTAATGTTTTTATTGTTAGATAAAACACTGCTCTTGTTTAAAACTGTATGAAACCTTTTAGTTTGCATTCAGATACACACACTGTATGTTCCATGTTATAGTAACTAGTAATTTAAGTCTATTTTTGTCTTGATTGATATAGCTACAACATATGCTGTACATGAGGCATTCAGGCTACCTAATCTATAAATTAGGTCTAAGCCAAAAAAGGAAACTATTACGAATCAAGAAAGTCTTTCTTGCAGTTGTTTCAATTTTCTGTCTTTTTTGATCTCACTGTCAGCAGCAGTGTTCCTTTTAAGCCTGCACTTTAAAGAGGATGCACTGAGTTGAAGGTTATTGATTATTTCCTCAGGAGGAGTCTTTGAGTGGCTTTGTCCACTGCTCAGTATTTATTAAGAGGATAGAGGTTGTGGGTTTTAGCCCCTGTCATCACAGAGTTGAGGCCTTGAGCGCACACTATGTATTTTATATTTGTGCAGCACTTCTGAACAAAGATACAAACACCTAAGCTATGTGTTTGTCATCTGTCAAGCACAACAAATAACTGTATCGAAGTTGCATTACGGTGACTATCAGTACTATAGGATCAATAACGTTGATTGTGTCTCACCGTAGATGTTGATTATACCTGAGCGAGTCTGTTGTCTTTAAAGTCAAAGCATTTCTTAGTTAAAAGTGTAAGTGTAGGTTCATCTGCTGGTGGTTTCACATATTTCTGAAGTTTTGAATTTTAAATCATCCTGCTGACTTGAGTGTTTATTATTAAATGAATTTGATCTCACACGTGCATTAAAAGTTGCAGTAGCCTTGGCAACCGCTCACTTAAATTTAGAAAGTTATTCATATCTACAAGTATTTTTCAGAGGTGAGTCACTCTGACGGCCCACTCGTCCTTTGTTAATGCCTGCAGGACTACCTGTGCTGTGGTTGTTGTTATCCACTGGAGTATGATATATACTGTCACATACTACTTATATGTTGTGATGTGATTTTTGCTGATTCGTGTTTGTCTGACCATCGCATCACATCAACCAAAAGCAAATGTGACTCGCAGTTTAGCTGCTTCAGGTCACAACCGAGGGAAAGTGGAACTTAAGAATCTGAGTCATTTGTCAGAGAACGATGGGTTGAGGTTGTAGCTCAGTTGTTATAGTGGGGTGACCATTAAATGTCAGTTTGCCTTTAAGCAACTCACTGAACTCCAAGTCGCTACTGATACATGTTTAAGTGAGAAAAAATGGCTTTTAATAAAAGTGTCAGTAATGTTGAGCTGCAGCTCAGGTGGCTGTTTCTCCCCCAAATTCCTCCAGATATATGTATGTGTGGAAAAATGGAAGTCACCTGGGACGAAAATTATCTGTTGAAACGCTACACATTTTCATTTTGTCACCGTTTCTAACATCACAGAGAAGACTGTTCAGTCTGTTGTGACATTGTTTCTGTAGTTACTTTGTTTTCATACTTGACTTTGTGAATGCTTCTTATAAGATGACACTGACTTAAGAGATTTGAGTTGCAAAGCACATGACTTCACCTCAGCAACTTGGTCTGCTTTACTGTCTCTGCTAAACAGGCAAATCTGCAGCATTTTAAAGGCATGGATGGGGATTGAACCCATGATCTTTGGTTTACAAGACCAATGCCTTACCACTTGGCCACCACGCCTGTGTTATGGCAGTTGGTGGCCAACTGCCATAACACTAACAATGTAATTTATGATTCATTTAGAAAACAATTAAAAATCAAAAAGAAAGAAAAAAGACAACATTGTTGTGTCTATTTTCAGTCTGACTAAACCTTTGTGTTCCCAGTAATCACCAGTAGGGGGCCTCCACAGTTTGATAATATAATTTACTGTCTTCCCTTCAGCCCACTACAAACATACGGCACACACACACACACACACACACACAAAACACTGTATGTTCCTCTCCTGAGCTCAGAGGGAAGTGAAGCAATATCATGATTGCACTTCTCCTCTACTTAGCAGTGTCGTAGCGTGGCTAAGATGATGAAAGACACAGCTCTCTTCCTCCTCTGAAGATTGCAATTTATTCTTCCTGTTTATGACACCACACTGAGGGCAAAGTGCTGCTCAAAGGATCCTCTGACCGATTTTTTGAAAAACACACGGGGGCTGAAAAAGACTGATGATCTCTTTCTTCTGACGGGGTGCATAAATCCTGCAGGTGCAGTCAAAACCATCTCTCGCTAATAATCTGTCAGGATGTCATTTTTTCCTTTAAGCCATAATAGAGATGATTAAAATAAACCACTTAAGTAGATTGTGTTGTTCTGTTTCTGTGACCCTGCCTGACTCATGCACACCTCTCTCCTCCTTTATTCTGTTTTCATCCTCCTCTCTTTTCTGCAACCTTTCTGTCCCTCACCTCTGCCCTCCCCTGCATTTGCTTTATTGCTTTCCTTCTTTCTCATGTCTCCCCCAACCTCTCTTCCCCCTTATTGTCCTCCTGCCTTGCGACCTCCCCACCTCTCTCTCCTATTCCCCTTATTTCTCCCCTCCCTCCTTTCAGATCTTCACTATCCCCCTCTCCTCTCCTCTCCTCTCCTCTCTTCTCTTCTATCCAACCAGATTTGTAATGGTGCTCACTCTGAAAATCTTCCCACTCCATAGCAACGCGCCTCCTCACTACTGTAGCCTCTGCTGCCATTGATGCAGGAGGCGGTGTTGGGATGTAAAACTACATCAGAGGAGATTACATATTGCCTCAGGCTCATTTTCCAGTTGTCAGCTGTAGCTGGAAACATCTCTTTCTCTCTCACCACTCACTCGCACTTTCTTCCCCTCTTTATTGTCCTCTCTTTTATGTCTGCCACACACTTATTTTCCCTCTCCCTTTCTTCTCTCTCTCCTGCCTATCTGCAGATTTCTCCATCCCTCTGTTTTTCTTCTCCCAATCCGTGCTGTTCGCTTCACAAGCTTTCAGGGCACATGTGAGTGTGGAATCATGTTGGCCCTTTCTCTGTAATTTCACACAATAAAAGTCAACAAGCAGGGCTGCTGCGTGGGCTGCTTATGAACACAGAGAGAGAGGCTAATGGAAAGAGAGAAAGACAAGGAGAGAGTGAGAGACAGAGGGAGGAGAGAACAAAATAAAATGCCGCCTGCATTTCCCAGAGAAGGAGGGCACGTGTCGCAGTTATTTATCACTGCTGGAGCTTTCATTTCTATTTGTGTTTGACAGTCCTCCATATATGTCAGTGTTGTCAGTCACTGATCACAATAATTATGAACTCAGACGTGTAAAAGTTACTCCTGGAACTACTGTGCTTTACACAAAGTCTAATAGAAATATAACAGTAAAAAAGAACTATTAAATGCTCAGTCCATCCAAATAACATTTATCTTCAGCAGTATCTGGGCCATGCTGAAAGTATCTGTCTGCCTCCTGCCCAATACAATGGAGGTGGGTGAGATTTGTTGTAGATATTCACATGACTAGATACCAAGTAACTTTCTCTTTGATCTTGCAATAACTGTTTTTTTTTTTTTTTTTTTTTTTTTTTTTTTTTTGACCACCTGGGGACAGTGTAATAAGCTGTGAACATGAAACTGACATGACCTTTTAAGCTGATAAGTTGAGATTGATTGTCAAGTTATCTTTTTACACATCCAATAGATGCAGAGAAACATCAGTGTCAATTTGTTGTGTTTCTGGCTACCAGACAAATGTAAGTCCAATATCCACTCCTCTTTTAACTCCTTTTTTGGTCTCTACCAACTCCTGATGGAAATATCTGGCTTTTAATCTGCTAAATGCTCCACTGTGTTCACAGGGTAGTTGCTAACTTTATCAGTCTGATCTTTTGGAGCTTTTTGCTGCAAACCACTGCCTGCTGAAAACAAGGCGTTTAGAGCCATGAGACTGAACCACAACAGTAAAATTATGGGTCGTAAAACCAAAACATAAGAGAAAAGACTCTGACAAGTGACCCCCTCCATATGTCTAGTACATAAAATACAGAAAAACAAAGTGATTATATCCACTTTTAAATAGTAAGATCAGCTAACACTATGTTTTATGAGATCAGCATATCAAGCTGAATCAAACACTAGTCAGGTTTCCATCAAATGTAGTTCAAATTTTGACTGAACTTCTAGAAAATAAGCTAAAGGAAATGTGAATCAATCTGCGTTTCTATCCATCACTGCTACTGCTGCAAACAGTCAAAGTTGGGCACGTCAAGATAATTAGTTGCTGAAGCTAATGCTCCCGTCAGGTCCCATTAAACCATCGCAGAAGAGGAGGGGCCAGTGACAAGATGTAATTAAAAGAGCATCAGTTAAATTTCAAATGATATGGAGAGCGAGGTGGAAATATGTCATTCATGTTGTTTCACGTATTAATATAGGTAACGTTTCAGTCTCCTCTGTACTCTACACTGACCTGATGTTTTCATTTGCCTTTATTGTCTCTTCAGTGGAGCAAAACCTTGAGTGAGGTTGAAGTCGCATGCTTTCATGTACGTCATGATTTATGCACTAAGGCTGCTTCCATTACGCTTTTTAGTAATTTGCCAACTTTTCCACCTCCACAAGCGTAAAAAGTTTTGTAATATGTCAACTTGTTAAAGAAATTCATTCAGGTTTTTCATGTACAAATTGAAAATGTGCACAAAAATATATGAATGGAAATGTTGAGAGAACTCAGAAGCTGTAACTGAGCCTGACCTCTGACCTTTCTCTGTAATGGAACAAGCAAGTAGACTCAATAAAGTATCATGTTGTTGTTATTGTTACAATCCACAGGCAATGAAAGAAAAGTTCAGGTTGACCTTGTCCACTGGCTGTTGTGTTCTGTGAGCCTCACTCATGATGACTCACAAGGTACAATGTTTGAGAGAAAAAAACAACTTGAAAGCGACTTCATGGTTGAAAAACACAACATGGTCAATGCCAGAGAAAATGTAGTGCAGTGATGAATGCAGTTTCATTTACACAGTGAGGATTTATTTTTCATATCTCACCACAGCAAGGTTAATTTATTCAAAGGAAAGTTTGTGTTACAAAATTGGATATTCCATTAAAAAATCAGATCCAATGTCCTTTTTCTTTTCTCGACATGTGTTGGATCTGTCTTTTCCCTTTCTGTCCAGGTCCAGGTTCTCAACTCAGGATTTATTGTCCAGTTGCCAGATTGTCATTTAGTGTCTGTTTGGTTTTCAGAGACGAGACTAAACACACCACACAGACAACAACAACAAAAAACCTGTCACCATCTCATCATTTCATTTCTTTTCATTGTGGCACAAAATGAAAAGTTCTTGACGAATAGCATAAGGCTGACTGGTCAAACTATATGCCAGTTTCAGTGTCTCAAGGCCAAGACTGGAAGATTTGGCATCTTCTGAGTATATGGCAACACTAGCTCATGAGCTCATGGTTCCCATGTCACTGGGTTTGGACTGGGTTGCCAGTTTCTTCTTTGTGCTTCTCAGTAGAACTCCTGGGTTTTCGTGGTGGCCAGGATGTGGCTTTATTGAGTGTCCATTCCCCTCAGAGGGATGCCAGTCTAAGATAATTGTGTGTGTGTGTGTGTGTGTGTGTGTGTGTGTGTGTGTGTGTGTGTGTGTGTGCTCTTGTGCGCAGCAGAGTGAGATTCTGGCCTTGATTAAACCCATGCTGGCTGCACCGATGAGAAGAAACATTCAAATGCTGATGAACCGGAAAGAAAGCCTTGATTCAACTCTCCAGTATTGTGGGAGAGTCTCTGTCTCTCTCTCTCACTCAGCAAAAGTACATTTCTTTTGACAGAATTTCAATATATATTCAGGCTGGGTGTCATATCTTAATACTTTTTAAAACTGTATCTGTAGCATCAAGTCTCTACTGAAAGCTGGCATCATAAGCTTGGTCAGATTAGTGTTGTTTACTTATTCTTTGACCAATATGCCTTCATTTGAGTCTGTAATTTTCAGTAATTTTAGTGTGTTTTATCCACATTACATACACTTACATGATGGTCAGTTTACATGACATACATACATATTTTCTATATGTTTTTATTTATTCAAGGCTTTGCATGGAAAATCTGAATTTTAGATGGCGTTTAAATAAAAAAAATCCAGTCTCACAAACTAACTGCTTATTATGACAAATGCAGATGTATGTAGGTCACATATCGTTGGTACGTTTCAGTACTGCAGGGAGGACAGATGTGTAGTCACGGCAGATGTCATCACTCTGGAGTGACTTGATGCAAAGCCAGACAGGTAACACACACTCACATACACACATAGTGGTTTTTTTTTTCTTTTTTTTTTTTTTTTTTTAGGGATTTTTTAGATGCCTTCATGCGTGATGATGAGCTGTCACTACAGTTTCTAGCCCTGCTCCCACTGCCCCTCTTCCTCTGACCATCGGGGCAGAAAGGCTACATGTGTAACAGTTACAGTAACCAGTTCTGTCATCCTCCGACTCTGAATAAACCCTGTGCCCTCTTTCTAACTGTGACACCACTTAGGCTAACATGGCACGTGTGCACTCTGTTGTACTCTCAGAGAAATGCAGCCGCAATAAGCATTCAGTGTTATTTTACACACCGTTACCCAACCTTTCTTCCATGCCCCCACCCTATTTCTCAGAAGTTGTTGTGATATCCTCCCTTCCTGCCCACTTGGTAGAATTTGTTTATCTCTGTAAATGTATACTACCTCTCACTGTTGATCTTATCTAGATTCCAGATGTTTGTGTTTGATTGTAAGTGTGTACGTAAAGGTTCACCACAGGAATAGTACAACATGCCACACACTTTGCAACTCAAACACCAACAGTGCAGGTCATTACTGTGGTTAGTGCTGTCCATCCAGAGCACATTGCATCAGTTGCTAGTGTTATTCTGGTTTTGTTGACTTCCCCATTCTGCGGCAGGTGCTGGTTGTAATGTAAGCTCGAGGACACAGTGATGTGCTGGGTGGCGTGGGAGAGGAAACTGTGGTTTTCAGAGCTCTTGCCACCCTGTTGCCCCACCCTGCTGCAACCCTCCTCATCTGGTTTCTGGATCTCCCCACCAGGAAGATAGTTCTTTGTCAAAAATAGTACAAGATTATGTAATACTTAATGAACTGCTTGAGGCTGTGGGGCGATATTAACTGTCAGAAATCTGCTCATTCATGAGGGTGATTTGATGTATGTGGCTCATAAATGAGGGTGTCCTCAACATGCACATTTTGGACTGAAGTGTCTTTGCTAACTGTTCGCTAATCCCTGCAATTCCCAGCCCTGTTACAGGCACAGTTGCAGTTTGCAGTAATATCAAAGCAAGATTGCAACTTTAAAGTCTTAGTAATCTTTCAACTGGTCTTTAATTACAAATACAAACAGACTTCTGGCAAAAATTATTTTATTAGCTGTAGCTAGACCATTAAGTTAACGTTTGCTTCATGACTTGGTCGATAACACTGTCTGTGCCTGACTTTTAATGTTTAGTGCTTGACTCATTTTAAAACAAGAACCCTGTAAAGAGGGGTCGTAAACATGAACTTGATGGCTATGGTTCCAAGAGACTGAAGCTACATATCAAGAGGTGACAAGACATCCTCATCATGCAGAGAAAATAAAGAAACTGTTCTTGTATCGTAGTTTAAAGTGTAGTCCTAGTATTATAACCGTGATAGGGCAAAGTGTAAGATCAGACTGTTGCCAGTATTTTGTCTATAACTCTGTTTAACTCACATATTTGTTCGTATTTTCAAACTATATGTTTTCACTTTTAATGCAACAAGAGAAAAGGTTTTATCTTGGATAGTTACCAGTGGATGAGGTTGCTGGATTTAAACATTCCCCAAATCCAATAAAGAGCACAGAGCTGCTAACATCAGCCTCAGTTAATGTGCTAGTTGTGAAGGGTGTTCTACTTTGAATGTAACATGTAACCCAACTCAAAACTAACATATCTCCTGAAGCAGATAAACACACTGTTTAATACATTCCTTCTTGACAGCTTGACAGCTGCTGTTTGGGGCAGAGCATTAGCAAACAGCTTAAACCACCTGAAACAAATCCATGAATGAAACTGTTTTTATGAACTCATCCTCCACATGTTCTTGAGTGCATCAGTTTGAATTTGATACTGAGGGTCACAGAGACAAACGTGCAGATAAAGCCGTGGTCCAATGAGTCATTTGGTTGAGTGCTTCAGCTCCCCCTGTTATCTCTTCCCTCCAGGTGTACCCTGGAGCAGCAGGGCACAACACGGGCACTGCCGTCTCTGCCGTGCCAGTCCGCACAGCTGGTGTGCAGCGGCTGTATTGCTGCCATTGTCTGATGCCCTCTGTGCACTCTGGGACAGAGACAGAAAGGCAAAGAGTGAATGAGCGGGAGAAAAGGATCCAATTGTGGAACAGAGAAAGACAAAATACAATAGCGGCAGGGAGAGACAGGGAGAGAGCACAAAAATAGAAATTGGTGGCAGCACAGAAGGAGTTGTAGGCTTCACGCTGACGAGGAGACATCTGCTCGGATTATTCTTTAACATAATGCACCGCAGAGTCAGGACTTACAACCACATAAAGATGAAAAGATATCGATATTCTTTCAGTAGGTATATCTACCAGTTTGTCTCCTGCAGCTTATCGGTTTTTATTAACACAACTCTGGCTTTGATCTCACCATGCTTCCTCCTGACACTAAACCAGACAGTACATTCAAACAAGCTGCAGGTTTGTCCAGGTGGAGTTAAGTTTACATGGTTTGCCTGATTAATGTGAGAGTGGATGCTGCTAAGAAACAGGGAAGTCTGATCTGAAATCGTAAGGAGGCTCATTTGTAAATTCACTTTCTGAGGCTCTCTTGTTTGCACAGACTAATTTTCTGGTTAAATACCTCTGACTCTGGGTATTCATGAGGCATTTCAATCAGCAGTTTGCACCGATTACACTGTGTTTTGTGCAGTAGCTTTCAGCTTTATTCATTCTAACCACTCTCAGCTCTGAGATTTGGATGAAAGAGTTTTTTCCTGCTTGTATCTTTGATGTGAATATGTCTGACTGTCCTGTGCTGTTGTCCAGCTTTTAGGAGAGTAGCATCATGATCCAATCTGGTGTTGTTTGTTGTAAAGACATTGCAGGAAGCTGGAGTGCATGTGTGGGCCTGTGTGTGTGTGTGTGTGTGTTGTGTGTGTGTGTGTGTGTGGTGTGTGTGTGTGTCTGTATGCATGAGTATGTGTGAGGTGGGCTACAGTATGGTACATTCTGGTCATCTTCCATCCGACACATGAAGCCGCAGCGCGTTGCACGCACACACACACACACACACACTAACTCGCACACGTGCACCTCGAATGAATCAGAGAGTGCCATGGCAAATTGGATTTACCACGCAATGCCCTCATTATTGTTACCAGGGTAACCAGGCACCCCTTCATAATCATCCCATTTTGTCATCCTTCTTAGAGGGAGAGCAGCAGCCTAGGTTGAGGGAGCAGAGTGGGAACGATAGGTAACGATACTCTTTTTACCCGCCTCTTTTTTTCCCCCTGTGTCTTCCATCCTTAGTCCTCTCTGACTCTCTACTCTGTGGGAATTATCAAAGGTGAGATGACCTGAGGAGCCTGTGAACCAATTCCCAAAAAGGACATTACATTTATGTCCTCCTTCCTTTCCCATCACCTCAGACACGTACCTATCTGTCATGCTATGGCAGAGGAAGTCACGCTGACATCAAGAACTTTGTCAAGTAGTTTCTTCATCTGTCTCCTCCTTAAACTTCCTCCCTTATACCCGACTCTTCGTGTCTTATCTCTGAGCTGTCTGGGCCTGGGGTGACATGCTGTTGCAGTGTGCGCTTACTCAAGTTCCCTGTACTTGGAAATCCAGTTTCCACAGGATTTGTGAATTGGCTTCTTGTGTAGCAACAATATCCTGTGTGTTGGGTGTAATTTCTTCCCTTTATACAGGCTTGTAGTCATTATGGTTTCATTGCTCATTTGATTGTTTCTTTATGTATACATGTTCTGCAGTTTTTTTAACCGAAAAGTCCTTTGCAGACCATGTTATTAGTATCATGCACAAGCTTATAATCACATTTTGGAAATATTATAAATCTAACTTCTTGAAAACAAAGTCTGTGAAATGTTTTTCAACCTGACAAATCTAATTAATTTCACCTAAAACTACTCAGAGTTTAACATATAGAGTTCAGAGCGATACTTGAATCAGCCTATGAAACATCCAGCAAGTGTTATGTTCCTCCATGTCGCTGAAAGCCTCAAATTCCCACAAAAAAAAGGACATGAACTCAGTGACCTCAATAGTAGCTGCAGTTTAGGAGAGCAGAAAATAACATAAATGACCCAAATCTTGTTGTGACTATTGATCATGTTATTTCGGTGCATGACGTCAATTCAAACATAACCATACACAGCAGGCCTAACTCTTTTCTAGACCAAGTGATATAACTTGATTGGATGCTCCGTTTAGTTTGGTTTGGGTAAGTTGAGATGTTGTGGTCGTAGGTGTCTTCCAGCCCACCCAAGAAACAGACAATAAATAATGTTAATGCATAAGTTTCTAATGCAGGAATTCTGTTGTCTGATGTTAATTACTCTCTGTAGTTTTCTGGGTTTTTTTATGGCCATTGGAGCATCTGTGCAAGCGGCTGCATACTTGCAAATTAGCTAGCACCATAAAATTAGCCTTGATGCTAATGAGTTGCTGCCTCCATGCTAATGACTGATATTTTAGTCCACAGTAACAGTCGGCGCACTGATGCATATTGTCAGGGCCAGAGGAACGAGCGTGTAGGAGGCTGAAGCCGCCTATTCAGCCTCCTGGGATACTCATCATCTGGCTCGATTCAGATGCCAAAGAGCTCCATTGTTTGACCCCATTCAAACAACACCATTGTACCGAGCGGGTCTGATTGTGCTTCTCTTTGCAACGGCGGAGTAACAACTGTGTGTGCTGTGTGTTTGTGTGGGTATACTTGTCTGTTTGTCTGTGTTGTGTTTTTGGTGGCATTGTGTGTGAATGATCAGTATTATTATACGGACGTGTGAGTGTCTTGTTTGTGTGTGTGTGTGTGTGTGTGTGTGTGTGTGTGCGCGCACGCACACTTGGCATTGTGTGTTAGCATCCCAGCAGCATGCGTTTGCATTTCCCGGAGCAGGGGGGTTTTCTCTGCTGGTGACAACAATGTACCCAGTCATTGAAATGCAGCAGGGAAAATGCAGCCCAAACGTGACCCCGTTTTCTGGCACTGCTGCCTGTAAAGTAGCTCATGGTCAAAAGCTGCCTCTGAGTGCGGGGGATAAAAAAAAAAAAAAACTTGTTGAAATGTCTGTGAATACTCTGATTTGGATCCTTTCATAACTACATCCACTGTTTTTGCTGTGAATAATGTAATCCTGGGTTTAATCAGAGAAATGTTTTGCACATTAAATCATGATGCAGTCACTAGAACATGTGATGATTGTAGCAGTGAACAGATGGGAGTGGGATGTATCTGCACAAGACAGTGGGCTTTGCTTTGCCTGTGTCGGTGCTCTGTGTGCGAGTGTGTTTTCTGCTTTCTTGCCTGTGTGACCAGTGATTCTCCTTCCCAGCATCATGTTTCTAGGATCAGAGCACTGAGTCAAAATATCCCTGCTGTCTGCTGTGAGCCACCAGACTGGTTAGTGAGCATTAATTATAACTTTTTAAACAAGCATCATCTTCATCTTTTAATATAGCTCTGTGTGGTGCAGTTTATTTCACCACTTTCTTCATTTTCCTGTTGCTGCTGGGAAAGTTTCTCCTTCACATTGATCAGGAAAGTTTCAAGGTGTATGATTAATAACTTCTGTATTCTAAAGCCTTGCAGATTTTTTAGATGCACACTGTGTTCCACCACTTCTAATTTCACATTAGTGAAATCTGTGAAAGCTGTTTCTTTCCATGCTGTCAGCTGGGTGTTTTCTTGTTCCACCCTGCTCTGTGAGAAACACAGTTGAAAAGATCTGCCCTGTCTGTGTGTGTGTGTGTGTGGTGTGTGTGTGTGTGTGTGTGTGTGTCTGTATTTTCATTAGGATTGCAGCTAACAGTTATTTTCATTATCAAGTAATCTGTTGATTAGTTTTTCTGATTAATTAACTCATTAGTTAGTAAATTTGAATTTCACAGAGCCAAAGGTGACATTTTCAGTTTGCTTGCTTTGTCTGAGCAACTGTCCCAAACCCCACAATATCCACAATATCCAGTTTCCGATGATATAAGCCAGTGAAGGAAAGCTGAAGTTTGAGAACCTGAAAGCAGTGTATTTTTGGTCTATTTGCATGATAAACAAATTAATCGATTATCAAACTGACAGCTCCTCCAGGTAGTTGATGGAGCTCTTCATGGGGCTGCTTCTTATGTACAGTTACACACAACTTCTAACTTTATTTTTTTCATTTCTGTTTGGAACCCACTTCCTGACAGGCGTTACAATAAGTAAAAGTCAGGTTGGCTCCTCTGCAAGCTATTGTTGCCCGTAACACCTTTACTTATGTAGGTTGTCTTTGGAGAAGCTTCCAAACCTTCCAGCTTTAAACAGCAAAATGCACAGATTCATTAATGCACATGTAAATGTTTTTTTTATTGTTCCTGATGTTTAGAAGCAACAGTGTGTCTTGGAGCAGGAGGGGAACATTACAGATCAGTAAGCTCACCTTTTTGTTGATTTATAAAGAGCAGTTTGTGTGAGTGTTTTGGGTTGTGGTGGACAAAGCAGTTCCAGACCCTTCCTTAAGGCAGTTTTGCTTCCAGTTTTAGTCATTGTCACAGTTTTGGTTCCTGCTTCAGATTGATAGATAACATGCAAACACACACACGTGTACACACCCTCTGTCTAAAATTATATTGATCACATAACCACCTAACTGTAGTTTATTTCTCCCATTCTCCCATTCTCCTCACCGCCGTCAGATATAAACGAAATCCTCTCATCCATGAATTTGTAAGCACAGCTGTTAATGCAGCAAAACAAGTTTAAGTCCAGTGTAAATGTTCTTCACATGTATTCAGAGCCACATCCCTCCTCCTGATAGATGAGACGTATCTGAACTGTCTGGACTAGCCTCAGTGAAAATGAGTTTGTCTCCAAGCTCGTTCCCTTGAGTTTCAGATTTAAAGGGAGGAGGCGGCAGGGGAGAGGAAGTCTGAAGGAAAAGTGATAATGAATTGACTTAAGGCCTAGTTTCTATTTTGGTAGGGAATTGGTTTGTCTAAATGGGATGTGAGTCAGAGAAACTGCACAGTAAAGACAGATGGAGGCATGGAGTGAAAAAGAGGAAGAAAATTCTGTGTCTGGCTGCTTTTCTGATTCTTTTTTTTTTTTTCATCTAAGAATAAATGAAAGGTCAAAAAGAGACAAGCCTGCATGTCACCAGTAATTTGGGACTAGACATGAAATGCTTCAGAGAGCCTGGTAAGGGGCCTCCTGGGGTTGGTTTCAGAGTTGAAAAATAGAGACACCCTGCCTGTGATCGGCTGGAAAGTTTGTCATTACACATGACAAGAGTTTGGAGTTTTGTTCACAAGTTTCACAAATTGCACCCACTTTGTTTTGGGTGTCCACTTGCACCAAAAAGGCTTTAGGGATCATGCTAAGAGGCCCATCCAGGGGAAGGATCCTGAGGTGTACCTGGGCCAGATGAGATATAAAATCTCTCCAGCATGTTTCTGTGTCTATCCTGGGGGCTTCCTTTAGTAATGTGTCATATAAGGAAAGCAAGGAGCAAGTACTTCTGGCTACCGTTTTTGTTTGTCTAAAGAGAAAAATATAGCAACTCAATATGTTCACTCCAAAAAGACAAGATCTTTGAGGTTTCTAGAAATATCTTTCAATAACAAATACGGTGTCAACAAACCTGCAGAGCTGCTGCTGCAACTAAATGTGGTCTAGAGCACATGTCTCAAATGTAAAAACTGTGATTACGTGAGAGGTACTCCCACAGTGTCTGAATCGGAGCAGGTGAGGGTGTTTATTGGCTGTGTCCCGAGCAGATTCGTGGAGACTTTGAGCAGCAGCAGACGATATCAGCGGCGCCGAGGACTCCTCGATGTGGGCCGAGTGAAAAAATAGAGGGAGCAATCAGTGTGGTCCCATGATTCCTAGTGAGCTGTGAAGGAATGACAAGTGGAGCCAACATCACATCTCACATGCCATGCCATGTACCACACGCACACACATTTTCACACCCTTTTTGCATGTCCTTGCTAGCTCAAAATACAAAATCTAATTATTCCTGTTAATCACCAGGGCGCTCAAGCTGACTCATTGCAGAGAGCCATACTGTGCATATGGACATACACACACGTATGCAGACACACATGTACAAGCACACACACTCTGCTGACCCTCCCCTTACTGTACAGACACACATGCGCACACTTACTCGTACAAGTGCTCTTCCAAACAGCACACTCTCACTTCAGCTTTTACACAGGATGTTATGAAATCAGCACGGCTGCTGAAACTTAGTGAAGGTCGCTGGGAGTCCTCTCTCTCACCCACCCACCCACACACACACACACACACACACACACACACACACACACACTCACACACTTCACCTGGCACTTACACACACACACACACACACACACACACATCCTGGTGCAGGGAACTGAAGCTCTGCTCAGTCCCAATCCTCTCCGTGCTCGAGCGAGGAGCCTGCTGGTGATCGGACTGTCGCCTGAAGCGAAGAGGCCGGAGCCCGGGTGTTGATTCAATTTTACAGCCCAGTCACTCTCTCACTCTCTCTCTCTGAAGCTCTGATTAGTCAGCCAAGGGGGAGAGAAGGAGGAGAAGAAGAGAAATAGTGATGGCTATGACCGACATTGCAGAGGATGACCTGGATGAGATGATGCGCGAAGAAGCGGAGGACGTCTTCTACTGAGGACGGTAGGCTTGCCAAGGGTCAGCTGTGGAGAGAGAGAGAGCAAGGCGTGGGTTTACAGGTGGGCTGCAAGGCCGAGATTGCTGCTCGAGGATTACAGCGCGGTCAGACCGGCTGGTTTTGCGACTTGTGGTTGTGATCAGGGTTAAGACGAGGGTAAAAAGTAATGGTTGAAGTGTGGCCCTGAGGGATCTCTTCAGCTGCGTAGGTGGGGTTGTTTGCTGTATGCTTGAGTAGGCTCTGACAAACACACCGATGCTAAAAAAAAAAAAAAAAATCACCAGTAATTGATTTATCTTCTTGTAGAGGAAGACAGAAGTGTGTGCTGCTAGTGAGAGTCATTATGCAGTAGTTATTACATGCAATGATTATAATAATTAGTCAGTGTGATGAATCCTTGCAATGAGTACCTCATGCTCTTTGTCTCCAGTTCCCCTTTTGCAGGAGCTCTGTGCAGAGTTTGTTTATCGATTTTTCAACTTTTACCCTTTTTAGAAAGCTGAGAAGAGCCATGCCCTCTGCAATGTGGGCGTTCTTGTATAACAGGCAGATGTTTTTAACCGAGCATTATGCACCACAAGAAAATCTTTTGAACATGTACTTTGTGTGAGTGTTTGTTATTTTAAAACCAGCTCTAATTATAACCTGCGAGGTCAGTTGCACCCGGGGAAGAATGATGAACAGTAGAACCATCAGTCAGCAGGACCTGACTAATAATTATTCACAGGCAGAGTAAAAGAGGGAAATGCTGTCAGGTTGTGTAATAATTGAATATTGTTTATTTTGTGCAGCCATTTTAAGACTAATCTCTGACCGTGGGTAATGATGCCTCATGGAGCAGCTCGGCACTTGTCATGACATTGTGTGAATAGTGACACTACACTTAAAGCTCCCACAACGTAAAGGACTAGTCTGTCATTTTGAGAAATATGCTTATTTGCTTGCTGGTATTGAAGTTAGATGAGAAAATCGATAACACTTTCATACCTGTAGGATAAATACAGAGCCACAGCCAGCAGGTGGTTAGTTTAGCTTATAATAAAGACTGATATCTGTGCTAAAACCAAAGTGTAAAAATAAAATTAAACAAAATTGCCATTTTGCAACAGACTATTTCTTGGCCCAAAACATAATCTGGTATATAACCCCTTGAAATATTGTACATCATTTCTAAAATAGCAGATTTAGTCATTTAATAATATCCCAGAATTTTGAACTATTCCTTTAACTGTGATGAATTTGTACCCTCTCCTCTCCCCCACACACACCAGTAGCAAAATATTCAATGACACTTATTTTAAACCAAATTCACAGTTTCTCCTCAGTGTAAATTGTTCTTCTCTAGTTCACAAACACTTTTCAACACTCACCTCACATGCTCAGAGCTCTGCTGTGTATTATCTTTTAACCTGCATAGAGAAGTGTTTAATTGCACTTCATCTGCTTGCATTGCGCACACTATAACACCATGGTGTTAATGCATTTAAGATGCACTATATCTAAGCTCTGTGCAGGCTGTAAGTGCTCTGCAGCAGCTCCTCCGATGACAAGTGGACAGTGAGCGGGAGGATATTCCCAGTTATTGCATCATTTGGTGTGTAATGTATGTTAATGCCTCTGCTGACCCACTTCTGACTGAGATGTGATGATCTCTTTAAACAACAAAGCCAGAAGGTACACAGCCAGATGACTCTCTGCAACAAATCAGCCAATCACAGCACACACATTCATGTAGAGGCTGGCCAGGAGGCATCAGCGTGTTTATTCATAGATGCAGCTGAAGGTTGAATATGGATCACTTATATTTTCTGTTCTAATTAGCTCTTTGGATTAGTCATGGAAATTAGACTGTGTGTTTTGTGTTGAATATTCAAGCAGTTCATTTTTATTGGTGCTGAATGCAAATTTCCTACCACTGGCCTATTTTCTTTCTAAATCATTAATTTCATCATTAGTAGTGGATCTGCAAATCTTTGAGTTTCTCTACCCACAAAATTAGAATTTAGCGGTGAATGAGCTCGGTTTGAAGTGCAGGATATGTAATTTTGCAGTGGTTCCCACTACGGGGGTCTGGACCCCACAGGGAGTCACAAGACTAAAGTAAGACATCTCCAGATGACTCCTAGTGCGGGAAATACAGATTTCAGATTTCAAAATCATAGTGATTTTTAGTTAATTTTGAGTTTTGTTGGAATATTTCTCAGGAAATACTACATATTCAAAACCAAATTTTCAGATGAAGCAACATGAGAAGGGTAAAGCAATCTTCAACTGAACTTCAAGTCATGGACATGCAACTTGTAAGCATGGCATTTAGGGAGTCTACAGTTAGCTTTGAGTTAATGCCAACATTAGCATGCTAATATGTTCACAATAACAATGATATCATGCTAATGTTTACAATCTGTTCACAATCTTAGGTTAGCCTGTTAGCATGCTAACATTTGCTAATTAGCACTGAACACAAGTACAGCTGAGGCTGATGGGATTGTCAGTAGTCTTTGGGATTTGGTCATGAACTAAAGTGTCACATAAATTAAAGTTTTGACCCATTGGTGGTGCTAGATAAAAGTTAGAGGATGGCTTAAGTTAAAACAATTCATGCTGAGTTAATGAATGTTTGTACCAAATTTCATGGGAATCCATCCAACAGTTGTTGAGATGTTTCAACGTGTTGGACTGACCATCTGACAGCACTATTCCTATAGAGCCAAGATACAAGCAAGCAATGAAATTATGTGATGAAAAAATAATTTTTATGGTGGTGAGGCAGAGTATAAATAGTAGTAAAATGCCCAGGATTAAATACAGAATGTGATGTTAAAGGCTAGAGTCCCTGAAGCAGGCACCACAAATGTATATTACCACAACTACAAACATAACCCACATGTGGCACTGACCCCAGTGTTACAGTAATAAAAAAAAAAACTGTCAGCTCTGCACTTAGAGTGACAATAGGTTGTACTCTGTATGGCATGGTTAGCTTGTCATTCATATGCTGCTGTCAGAAGCAAACTGAATTATGACTAAAGGAGTACTACTTTTAGCCTGGCAGCAAAAATGTAAGAGTGAGCCTGAACAGAGCAGATAGACAGCGACAAGCATGCTCTCTCTCTATCTCTCCCTCCCTTTTTCTGCCTCTCCTCTGCACTCACACACTCAGTGACTCCAGTTCAGGTCATATAAATTAGCAAAAAGCCTCGGTTAGCTTCACTCTCCGTGGGAACAATGTGTTTTAGTTTCATCCAGGCCTTAGTCAGTGCACCCTCATTTCAGTCAAAGCAAAAAGCAGTTGCTTTGCAGAAGCATGAAAAGGGACTCACAGCAGGCAGATTACCATTTTCAAGCCATGAAATTTGGGGCACATGTTGACCAGCGTGTACCCTGAGTATTTAGGATTGTGGTTCCTGCGTACATACACTCATTTCACCACAGAGGGCTGAGTTTACTGAGATAATCCGTAAATAGTAGGTAGACTGATTTGTGTCTGGATTAAAGGTGCTGTTAACTAACAGTAAACATATTCTCTCACTCATTCTATACTAGTATTTAGCCATGCAGATACTGTTGGTCGGACCTTTTTAGTTAGGTATGTACACTATGAGGTCTATGAATTATCCAGAGTACACAATGCCCCGGTTGTAAGAACCGAGCTACCATGGTTCCACACCTCTGAATCGCTGCCAGCATCTCACGTTTGTCCAGCAGTTCTGTAGGTACTTTTTGTTGTGCACACTGAAAGCTGTTTCAGTCGGTTTGAGATGTTTGCAACCAAAACGAGATTAAGAATAGGGATGTCATTATACTCATGGCAGGCTGGCTGTGAAGCTATACTTCATGAAAAATAGTGACAGAAATTGAGGACAAGTGTGGGAGTGACTGATGTACAGAAATAACAACTCATAAACTGACCTTTAGTCGTTGTTAAATTGTTGACTGTCTATGCTGAAAATGACATCAGCAGGACATGATTAGTGGAGACAGAAATCTCTGATTTAAAATCAATTTTGCGACTAGCTATCACCAGAACTGGGTGAGAAAAGAAATAATATATATTTGTTTGTTAGCTTTTGTTATTTGAGTCACCTTAGCCTTTAAGGATGCTTCAATGTGGATGGACATTTTGGCTTTTCAGGCACTAGGATCTTGACTGCTGCTACAGTTAATACTATCAACTATTTATTGAGAACCATTAAACTGCTGATTTGTCATTGTAAAAAGCAGCTAAAAACAACAAATATGCAACACAGAGAGTTTGAGGCTCTGCAAATGCTCAGCTCCCCCTGATGATTACCCAGAAACCCCACAAAGTAACCTCCACATGAACCCCCACCTGACCTGAACAATTTTATTCAGAGTCCACAGAAACTACAGTCAAAGCCTTTAAGTGGTTTTACACACATTATCACAAACACAACTCTGCTTTCTTCCCTTGATATCACACTTAACCACACACACACATGCAGAGCCCCCCTTTCACAGAAGAAAAACTGCTAAACCAAATGAAATGAAAAAGAGACCAAAATAAACACAATGGTTTCTTTAACTCCTTCTTCATCCTTGTGAGCAACTCAAAGAGCCTGATTTTGCTCTGCTAGTTTACTCATGTGGTCGGCAGCGAAGTAGCAAGCACTGTGCAAAAGCGAAGTACAAGAGAGTAGTGTGTCCCAGAGGAGAGTAGTAGTAAGCAGCAGTAAGGCTTTAAAGACAGTAAAAAATACAGTTGAGCTGGAGGTCGATGGCGCTGTGGTCAGAATGAAGGATCTGTGTTTGGTGTCTAAATAAACCAGTGTTTGACTAACTGGGTCAGGTCAGAAATCATAAAGAGCCACTTTGAGTCACAAGTAGGGAGCTCCTGGAAGTGCCTCGGCCATTAACACCGCAGGACTTGGCTACTGGGATTCCTCATAGCATCTTTAATTATATTTACACTCACAAACCTTGAAGAAATAACTCTTCCTCTGACATGTCAGTCCTCAGAATCTTGTAAGTGTGTTGTTTGTCCGGTGCTTTGTAGTTTTATGTGTTTAACTGGACTAAATCCCTGTTATATGATACAGTTTGTTGTGCTGGATTTGGAAAAGTTCACCCCTTCTCATGCAGGAATGTCTCATATTGTTCCTGATTCTTGTGCAATAGGATGCGTTTCCATTCTGCCCCTGACTACCAATTACATGACAAAACCCCTAATTGCTGGGCTCAACAGCTATTGTTTGTTTTCTTGGTTGGGTTTTTAAAAAACTTGCAATGACATGTCAGTCACTCAGATTTTACAGGAGCTTCCTGCTCATGTCCTCCCACAGATTTTGAGATTTTTTTTAAGCTACTGAGATGAGGTTTAGATACATGTTTGAATAAATTATTTAAGGGGAGGGGTTTGTGTAATTGTGTATCACTACACATGGATGGGGTTAAAGCTTTGATGTTGTGTTTTCACCTCACAGCTCTTTAAGCCTTCACTTCAGACTTGCAACAGCTTTTCTTTAATGTTCTCAGCTTGACAGCACATGAGATTTAAGGAGTGAACAAATAAACTAGAAAGGCATGACACAACATGTAGGCTTATTTTAAAAGGATGCATGTGACAAATGGCAAATTTATGTCTCATATTTCACAGTTATGGAAGCTTGTCTTGCAACAAGTACTAGCATTCCTCTGGTAATCTAAGAAACAAGGTCACAGAGACACTAATGTAAGGTATCTAGGCTAAAACTGAGCCATGTACATAATGCTGTCAACATGTGGCTAATAGCTATAGTGCTAGGTCTTTGTCTACACAACATTAACAAGTTTTAATTCAGTAAGATACATGTTTTTCAGCAATGTGAGCCAAAATTCATCTAATTTTAGTAACTTTGAGTTTAAGAAAGGGATAACCCATGTAGCATCTAGCTTTGCCACCAGAATAGCCAAAATATCTTTCATATAGACTGAGAGATACTTGTGGAGCTGTTTCTACATTACTAGCCACAGACTGCTGCCAACCTAGTTTATTTGAATAGTTTTAACACTACTGGGAAATTTTCATTTAACAGCATTATTTCACTCCTAATTTACATTTAACTGATATCTGACAGGATGGAGCATAATTCAACTCAACATCTATGTTATGCTGAAATGCTCATACTAAAAAATATTTAGGTGAATGTCGGAGAGAATGAAGTCAGAGGTTTGTACAATGCAGCCACATAATTATATCTGTTTTTAATTTTATGGAGTATGTTATAATCAAATCACAAACTCGAATATGAGAACTCATTATAGTACCAATGCCAATGACATGAAATCGATCTCACTTCTACAGTACAAGCTTTCAAGTCTTGCCTAGAGGGTGAAACGGGGGGCACACCCCACCACACACACTCACGCAGGGCATTAGCATAGATATACAGAGCTCAAGGAAAAGGCTGCAAGATTAGAAGCCAGATCAGATTTCACAAATCCATGTCTGTTGTCTGTACATGCCTTGTGAGGCAAACCCCAGGAAACAGTATCCCCCTCTCATGATGCCCACTGAGGCCCAGGATCACAGTGAGCAGAGCCCTGCTCCGCCGACTGGAAAGCTGGGAGGGAGATGATTTATCTGCACAGGGAACGATCTGACAGCTTAGTATTTATATATAGATGTACAAGAAAAGTTCTGATAGACAGTTTTAATGTACAGAGAATTAAAATGTATTAGATGGCGTTTCCCACCGTTTGGGTTGAAAATCTTGTATTGCAATGATGTCAGCTTTTCAGGGCAATCATGCATTTCTCAAATTATGTAATTAATGTCAGGAAGGCATCTTGATCCAAGGTTTGAAGAATTTTCAATAATAGTGAATGTTAGAAGTGAATAGTGAGCGTTATATATAAAATAACATTAGCTTGCTAACAAATGACCTGATTAGACTGAAGAGTAAAAGAGGTAATGGGGCCAACATGTCCAATCTGGTTACACTTTAATAATGAAGTAAAGTGGAAAGATATAAAATTACATCTCATAAAAATAAAGAACACTTAACCTCAAATTACAAGATGCAGAGCCAATAACATTAGACAAAATGGCTAGTAATGCCTTTAGGTTAGCAATCTGACATTCCTCTCCTTTCTGAATGAAAATAAATTTTTTGCCTGTGTGTGTATATACAGTATAAATAAGTCCTGCCAGTGCTTGCAGATGATTTTGTATGCATAACGTTTAATATATCTCTCCCCACTAAAATTAATTAAAACTTGGAAGTTATGTCACAGTGATCCCACAGTGACTCTGTGTTTATGTAGGTGATTGCTTTTGATTAGATAGTGCTACAGCAGCAGGTTTACATGACAAAGGCCTTTACTATCTGAGACATTCCTAAGTTTTAATAGAGCAGCCTGGTTTAGTCAAATCATGAGTTAAACTGGTTTATGAAAGCCTCATCAAAGCCAATCCTGATGAAAATCAAAACAAAACCGGTAGCTCAGCAGTTTTCAACCTCATGTCAGCAATACTGACAAGTATCTTAATATCCAGTGGGACATGTTATTAAACCCTGAGGCTCGTCTTGTTAAGACCTGTCAACTATAAAACCCTCCAAAGCATAAACCTAAAATAGAGTCATGAGAAATTCCTGGTAATTTGATAAAGTTTTGTTTATTAGGTTTTCAGCCACCAAACGTAATTGCTCATCCACGTAGAGTTTAAAGGAAACATCCCTTTGGGTGTGATCGTTACTCTCCTTAATAACTTCAAGATATAATACCCTCACCTGCACTGAGGTTTAGCATACAGTTCTGTCTGATCCAAGGATATTTCCCAGGTGAAAATATTCATATCACTGAACATAACTATATTTTTTCAGTAGTATACTGTATGAGCTGCAATTCAAATATACGCCACGATTATACCAAACTTATAAAGAGCTCTCCCTGCAGCTGAACGATGGCTTCAGTTCAGCAGTGTGGTGGTCTGGCCAGATGATAATTCAGTCAATGTTTATTGCTGTCTGTCAACTTGAGCACAACTTTAATTCAACACAGATAACAGTAGCTCAGTCCTCACCCATCAAAAACTGTCCTGTCAGTGATGTTATCTTTTTGTGGGTGCTTAGAGGAAGTGTGTATCTGGTGTCAGAGCTGCAGTAAGCATGTAGGACAGCATGGGAAGGGCTAAAGAGATCACTGAGGTTCGAGAATGATCTAAAACTGACTTAATCTATTTGCTCTACTATAAAACACATATACACATGCCAACACATGCAATGATCCGTCCCTTTTTGAGTTTATACACACACACACGCACACACGCACAATCATTGTCTTGCATCTTGAACATTAATACACTGACAGTCCACCCACACATACACCTCCACTGTCTGGCCACAGATGTCGTCTCGTCCACAGTGATACAACATACAGACAGAACTGTAGTTTGTGTGTCAGTGGCTGCTTTGTGTTGGGAATAGCTCTGACCTGAGGGGACCTACTGTAGCTGGCATATTACTGCTCCACATCTCCCTTTTCCTGCTTCTGACAGTTGGCTCCACTGACCTACTTAAGCCAAAAGACTCTCAACTATTATTATTTTCTGCAGGTTTTACTGATAAAGAGAAAGAATGGGAGGGAGGGAAGACAAAAAGAGGAAACCCCTCTTAAAGTGAAATTTCTAATGGTGTAAGAATCAGTAAGCTCTAAGTCTTTCTTCTTTGCAGGCATGTTTCAGCCTTAAGTGTAAACATGTCTCAGTTTTTTGGTCACAGATTTTTACATGTGGCTTGTGTCAAAGATGGCAGTTGCACTGTACCGCTAACTTCTCCCTTTCAGATCCCGCGTGGTTACCATGACAGTGTGTGCTGCGGGCAACACTGGGCGTGCAAGGTTTACACTTAGTGGTTTGGAACCTCTCTCACAATGAGGTAATCCTGTTTAAAACGTGAAACGTAACAGACCACCCATGACTCTTCATACAGGGGTAACCTGGAGGAATTTTGGAGATTAGAGTTTGCTTCTCAATGTGCAGCTGGTTACAAGTGTGTTACTCTTGTTGATAAAGTTCCTAAGAAGCAATGCATCTGAAATCTTACTTAAAGTCCAGAAGTATTATCAATGAAATATATACAGTACATCCACTTGTTTGTAAAATAAGCCTGGAATTTAAAGCTGCATTAATTCACCTTTTGGCCACTTGGGGGCTGCAGAACAAGCTGACATATTGTGATCATGTTTTGAAGTTGTTGCAGCCAAAGTGCACGCAGTTGCTAATTTATACATTCAACAGACATATAGCAACATTGGCATTAGCATTAATTTAGAGTGTGTGTTCCTGGCCACATGACAAATATCCAACAACAAAGTCCAACACTCACTCTCACTATTGCTCTGTTTTGGTCTCCACCATCTCCCCTGAGAAATATGTGACTCTTGTTTGCTAGATGTTTGATTGCTTTCTTCACAAGCTAGTTGCAAGACTGTCTGTCTGCTGTTAAGCAGGAAAATGGCTGCCTGGTGGGAACTGCCACAACAAAAGAAAACAATAACTTAAATGAGGCTAAAAAGCAGAGAGGGGCTGTGGTTTTGTCTGATTGTCTGTTTGAGCAAGGCCTTTTGAATTTCATAGTGATTTTATCCGTTGTTCTAAAAAAAATTGATTAAAGTCTATTTCTAGTTAGAAACTAATTCTTAAAAACAAGACAATAAAAGCAAAAAACAAAAGAACAAAAGACATCACATCTCTTATCACATTTCCTTGCCTTGTCAAGTTCCTGTACGTAGCGGTGAGTGGGATGATATTGTCGGCACACACCTGCAGTTTGCAGGCCTATGACGTGCCTAAAAGCCCTCGGGGGAGAGACTCTACCTGCGACGAGCAACCTGTCATTACAGACCAAATGCGCACCCACAGCATGGAGCTGTGCCACAGGGCAGCATACAGCCTGTAATTGGTTCACCTCTGTACGTCTGACTCAGAGACACACACAGAATAATGTGCAACTTTGAACAGACATATAGAAGTTTTTAATGTATAGGAAGCTAACACAGTAAACACACCCCTGCTTTCAGTGATGAATATACATGTATGCTTACAAAGTGTTTCCTTCTGTGTCGCTGCTGTAAACAAAGATCACAGCTGAGTTGAGATAATGTCAGAATTTCACTTGGATTTAAGTCTGGCATTTACAACTGGGAAAGTCCAACAATGAGTCAAGCTAAACAGGGCTAGTAACCTGAGAACAGGCGGCACTCAGCGTTTTCCTCTGATATTTTAGAGCCACACACTCTCACTCTGATTTACACACACACACACACTGTCAGCTGTGCCTGTACATCCCTTAGCCTTGACCTTCCTGCCCTCCAGTCATGTGGCCTTTCTGACTCATCCTGGTTTAGTGGTCAGACGTGGTCAGGCAGAGACGAAAAATGTGGAGAAGGAAAGAAAAAGAAGAGGAGTAGGATAAAGACTGTGTATGAAGCACATAGTGTAATTGTCTAGCTAAATAAAACAGAGACATTGGGGATAGAGCGAGCGACATAAGGTGTTCAATGCCACGCTACATGCAGAGCAGGAGGTCGATGGTGGTGACCAACGGCAGTGGTGGCTGGCATGGAAGAAAAGGAGCTGCACTGCTGGGAGGTCAGTGGGAGTTGGTTTCATTCATAACTACTGCGTATGAATGGGTGTCTATATCATGTGTGTGCATTTATGAATGGGGACACATACTTTTAAAAGTGTTCTGCATTCTTGGTTCATAAAGCCAGAGCACATACAACACAGAGAAAATGGGCAGATATCACTGCAAACTCAGTGTATTTAATGAAGAAGTCATGTCTGAAATTGGCACATTTGTATCAATAGTGTTGTAGGAAAGGAAAACACTGGACTTGATACTTTGAAAATTGTTGTACACATTTTAAAATAAGTGAAGTTGCAGGTATTACATGGATGGGAGACAATATGGTTTAAATAATCTACCTTTGTGTTCTTGGTTAGAGGTCACAAACTGTAAGCAAGTATTGTTGATTTTCTGTAGCAATAATAAAGTGCCACTTTGTTATATGGTTGTATGTTACAATATTACAATATTTATTTAAATAAGGTGATGAAGTTATTTTTCCTTTCATTTCATTTAAAGTTATGAATTTGAGTCTTGCTCATGACACTGTGTGTGAGCGAAATATTGCTACCTGAGAACATTCTTGAGAAGATTAGAGCTAATGATGCAGATTAAGCCGATGCTAAATTACCTGTTGCTGTGATTCTGATTGGCAATGTCTATAAATAGTTGGTTATGTATTTGTGTGCATTTGTGCGTGTGTGTTATACGGTCTCTGTGGGCAAGGTCTTCTCTTTGTGAGTGTGTATGTGTGCACTGGTTCTCCAGTATATATAGCTGCTAGTCAGGGGCTGTTGATGACAGCCATAATTACAGGCTGAGCTGTTCAGCAGCTGAGAGTCTAGGAGAAAGAAAGAGGACTGCATGTGGGTGTGCACACAAGTGTGAGTGTGTGTGTTAATGTTAGCTGAGGGGCTTATAGAAACCCTACAGAGTTCCCCGAATGTGTTCATTGTGTAATGTACAGATGAAAGGAGGATACAGACTGTGGATTTACATTTTTAGAAAGTCTTGACGTTATTTGGCAGCTTCAGAGTGAAAGGTCAAACTTTAAGGAAATACAGATATACAGCTAATCTCCAAAAAATGTTGAACTATTCCTTTAAAACTTTCACTACCTTTACAACCTGGTCTTTCATAGATTTTCTCTTTTTCTCTGCACCTCTGCTCTGCATCTGTGTTTATGTCTCCCTCTCTTTACTTTCTTCTCTCTCCATCATTATCTTTCTCTCTGCTCACAGTTACTCTATTGACTCTCTCACCACTTAAATCTCCAACACCACAGCTGAAGCACCACTGTCCATTTAACAGCCGTTCCACTGTCAAGGTTGTTTCTTCTTGACAGAGCACGAAGGTTCAGTCTTGACCTCAGGAACTGTGGTTTAGCAGAATAATCCCAATTAAGATTTTTTACTTCAACTGCAGCTCATGGTCTTTCTCAACCAGTAGAGTTTGCTCAGTTGTCATCACAAAACTTTAGCATAGAGCTTCTTCTTGACTCTTTCCTCCTTTTATACCTCCCAATAGCCAATATCCCTGAAGCCATTTCTGCCCACCAAGGCAGCTGTTATGTTTTTTAACAGCTCTTCTCATTGATTCCTCACCCACCAATAACCCTCTAAGAAAAGCTTTGGGGAAGTATGAGTATCCTCCTTTTGGCACTTTCCCAACAAAAATGATTTCTCCCAAAATTGAAACCACAAAGTTACATTTCCTTGTAGTCACACTAATAAGAAGAGCCAGGGGTGACTGCACGAAAAAAATCCCTGATCCCTCTGTTTAAGATTAATCATATCAATGAGTCATTATGAAATCCCTTCCTCTACTAATACCAAACTGATGGATTAAAAGGGACAAGCCATTTTCTGCTCCCTTTGCTTCTTGGAAGGGCGAACTGAATTGGATTTGTATGGACTCAGCGGAACAGCATATCCACTTATGGAGGGCAATTATGCTGGCGGGAGCACTTCAAGACGAGTCACTCTTCATAAGTTGGCCCCACAGAAACGTGTTTTTTCCTGCAGCCCTCCCGAGAACCTGTGTGTTTCAAGCTGTTTGTGGCTGTAAAGATGGAGGTGTTTGTCTTTTTCATGCCTCCCTTCCATGTAATTCAATTTGTTTGCTTTCTAGGGAAAAGCAATCGCTGTAAGCCCACTTGAGGCACACGAATTGGAAAGGTAATTTTGAAAAAGCCCCCCCGCTGTTGTTAAGTTGTGTAATCACAGATAATTTCACAACCTGCCGATACATTTACAAGGAAATAAAACATTTTTCACGCAGTGGTTCTAGTCGCAGAGTGAAGCCAGCTGAGGGGTCAAAGTTCAATTCAGATCTATTCAAAAGTCAGGTTTATCCTCAGAGTTAATGTAAAACATCTAGATTTAAACCCACAAGGCTGAAAAGGCATCAGTTATCTCTCTCTATAAAAATGCCCCCCACCAGAGTAGAGCCAAGAGCAAAGAGCAACTATCAGAGACAGTTCATGTCAAGGTGACAGCTGGTTAAATCCGGTGCTCAGACATGGATTCACCCCACAGGTTGAACTGGTGCGGGGGCAAGTAGAGCGGAGAAGGACCAGCAGGACTGTAGGCAGTACAACACAGACCACTGTGTGTGTGTGTGTGTGTGTGTCTGAGCAGTGACACTGAGGTCAGGTCATCAGCTTTTTTTTTTTTTACTAAAAATCCAGGGTTTCAGTCACCTGAAGAACAACTGACAGTCACACACTGTGCGTTCCTGCATCCTGAAAGGTCTTTTAATTGGCTTTGCACATCACTCACAAAAACATCCTTATACGACTCATTATTAAAGAAAAATATGAATGCAGGTTATTTTCCTCTCATTGTAGTTTATTTCCTTATTTAAAAAGAAGTACATACTCGTTACTAACGTGTTGTGGCTTTGTTTTGTTTTTTTATTTTTTTCAAGACAGACAAAGAGAGACAGGAGCACACTCCAAGCTTAATTTATGCTCAGTGCGCGTGAACATAACCCCGCGTGCAAATGCAATGCCCACCACTCACAAAAGGGAGAATGGGGGGGGGGGGGGGGGCGTACAAAAGGGTGACCCCGCCCTCTCCGTGACATCCTCGGCTTCTCATTGGCTCTCTGTTGTTGAGGAGGTGCGCCGCAAACACAAACTGGAATGTGTGTGAGTGGGACTCAGTGTCTGCTGTTCGTGGACGGACCGCTGCACGTAGACTTTTGCAGCAGCAGCAGAAACAAACGACGAACATCTATCGCTCATTTGGGCGATTCGTCCTGGAATTGAGAGATTTTTTTTTTTTTTTTGCATCCCGAATAACAGCGAGATATCCGCATTTAAAGCGCATTTTTACTCCTCTTTTTTCACGCATGGGTGGGAAGGTGCAGGTAGACGGGCAGAGACGCCACTGAAGAGGAGGCACTTGTGTGAAGTTTTTGGAGAGGTAAGTTTAAAAAAAAAAAAAAACAGCTTAATGAAGGCTAAATACGGCCAACAAAACGGAATTGTGTGGGGGTGTGAGGACTGTGGTGCGCCTTATCTCCCGGCTGTTTGGTGGGGGAAAAGCTTGTTCTCCGGGGCAGTAGGTTAGTGGATCAGGCCAATGCTTGGAACTGAAGGATGCCAGCTCAGTGGATGATAAAACCCAAATAAACAACCACCTATTTCAGTTTTAAGTAGAGCTTTCACGACCTTAAGTGCCCAGGATCAGTCAGTAATATCAAACTGTAAGTTACAGGAGGATGGTTTCGATGTTGGTTTCATACTTCCCTTTAAATGTAGTCATTTAGGGAGGTGAGCTGCAATAAAAACAGTAAATTATAGAGGTTTGGTTTGTGCAGTCCTCTCAGTATGATGTGTGTTTTCATGTGATTAATGCATTTGTCAGTGAATCCTTCTGAGAGATGACATGCTGTGAGTAATGTCCGCCCTTGAAGTAGTTTTGTGTTTGCTAGAGACACGTGAAGTAGGTTTGAATTGGAGTAAATGTTATTGTGAAGCTTCTGTCAATGTGTGTGTGTGTGTGTCTATGCATGTGGGTTTGTACATTCACTGATGAGAGAGAGAGAGGGGCACACTCATGATGCTACTCATGTGAAATGGTGAGAGAACCAGGTCAGTGATTTTAAAAATGCCCCTCCAGGTTTTGCTAGGGGATGGGGGTCAAAGGGCATCAGTCTTTTTTGACATGTATGTACGCTTGATACCACCTGCAGTGGATCTGCCAGCTGAATCAGAGCAGATAAACAGAGCAGCAGCAGGACGAGGAAAAAATAAATATCTGTGAAGTCTCATCTGTTCTATCAGGAGATATTACCAGTTGTTATCAGCTTCCTACCTGCCAGATGGTCTGGAAATCACTTTTTATTCCTGCTTTCTGGGCTTTGAAAACACCTTAGCTTGAGAAAAGTGTTCATCTTTGAAAATCTCCTCCTTTTAAAAGACTGCCAACTGAGCAGACATTATCTTTTCAGCTGCATGTACTCCAAGTTGATAAAAAAACATCAGTTTCCCCCAGATATCACAAGCCCTAATTTCTCAGCCAGCTCCAATGCACTTGAAAATAAAAACAAAACAACAGGAAAATCTTTCGCCCAAACAACCACGCAGCTTGCAGCGAGGCTCCCCCGGCTGCTCATGCTTTTTCTGAGGAAAAAAGTGGGGGGGGGGCATTTTTTTCAGGGCTAAATGCTCTTTCAGTGCAGCGCCAGGCTGACTTTGATATGGTTAAGTGGAAGTGCTTTGCTTCCCTGCCAGCCTGTTTGGGCCACGGTTAAGCTGTTTGAAGGGGGCTGGAGACGAGGGGGTAGCGTGTTTGTGCCAAGCCGAGACGGGCTGCAGGGATGCAGGACCAGCGTCTGTTCCCAGACTCTCACACACAAGCTCTCCCTCACCTTCTCTCTACTTTACCCCAGCCGGCTTTTCATTCCCTGCATCTGCTCCCTCAGTCTCGCCCCCTTTTTTTTTCCTTCTTTTTACTTCTCCCTCCTTCGTCTCTTTCTCTCTCCGTCTTTCACTTTCTCTGTCTCACACATGCAGGGACAAGAGCACACACACACACACACGCGTGCACTCATTTCCTCCTCTTTCTCTCCAAAGCCTCATTAAAGGAATTATGACTGTGTGGTTTGGAGGAAATTCAGACGCTCCCTTGTTTTGTTGGGTTTTCCCCCAAACTACTAAAACACAACACCGCAATGTTGACGTGAACTGGATGTGATTTTTTTTTTTTTTAATTAATGTCAGCATCTCCTGAACGCTTGTGAGTACGGTAACCTGGGACCACAACTAACAGTCACTTTCATTATTGATTATTTTCTTGATTAAGCATTTTGTCTATGAACTGTCAGTTTCCCAGAGTCCAAGCTGATGCCCTCAAATGTCTTGTTTTATCCAACCAGAAATCCACAGTCCAAATATATTAATTTCTGTTTCTGTAGTTGGCAACAATATCGACAAGCATCCAGTGGTTCATTTGACTGAAGCCTCAGGCTTGTCTTTTTAAGACTTGTCAACTTTACAACCTATTTAAAGACTCATAGTTAAGAAAGTTTAAAGGAAACATCTTTCATGCACTGTGTGCCAAGGATGGCAGTGTCGGTCGATTGGTCTACCACTTGTGTATTCATATGACTTCAGAGATCCCTTGACTTCACCTGCTGCCAGCGGGTCAAATATGTCAAATATGATATACAGTTTGGGAAATAAGTATTCAACACACAACAGTATTGCTACATTGGAAATATATTCAATGAAAAAAAATGCTGGTATGTTGAATACCTATTTCTCCCACTGAAATGTGGTAGGCTACATATATTCATGGTTCCCAGAGGATGAACTGTATGAACTTTGACCCTCAACCTTTCCTCTAGCATCGACAACAGGTTACAATTTCAATTTGGTTTATGACCAAATACCTGCAGCACCACTGACATATTTCAATAGAAGCAGATAATGAATGCTATTTTGTATACAGTGAATGACAAACCAAAAGAAAAAGGAGAAATATGATGTGGATTTACATTGTGCTGGCAGCTATGATCAGGACTTGACTACTATTAAAGTCTATTGATGTCTCACATGTGAGCACTTGACCTTTTCCTTTCCCCAGGAACTCCCACTTGCAGTTCTCAGGAATATTGCCTGTGTGTGTGTGTGTGTGTGTGTGTGTGTGTGTGTGTGTGTGGGTGGCTCTGTTCGTTGCATGCAGATACATATGTTTTTCCATCTGCGCGCATACGTGCGGTTGTGGGGGGAGAACGTAGGCCTCGCATTCTTACAGGAGGAGTGCCTCCTTAAAGTTTTCACAGCTGATAGTTATTTCATGAGGCGTGTAGGCTGAAGAGAGTTAAAGCGCTCCTCTGGGATGGGGAGAAAAATGATTTCATTCAGAAGCTTCTGCTACTCTGGATGCTCTGTCAGAGTTTAATGATAAAGACGACTTAAATAATAAAGTCAAATCTCCTGCTGAGTTTCCATGATCCAGACTTCCAAATTTAACTTGACCCTCAAGTCTGTGTCTGGGAAGCTGCTTTGATATAACTCGACTGGCAAGAGGTTGATCTGGTTCTGGTTCTTTGATGAAACTTTAATATTGCCTGTGGGGAAACTGGGTCATTCTGTTCACAGATATAGAAGACAGTTGTTTTTATATGCCTGTCACAGTGCATAGAAAGTGGTATTATTTTAGAAACAGTTACTTCTCAACTTTTCGCACCGCTCAAGCTCTTTAAAATTCTGTTTGGTCAAAGTGATTCATCACATGCACAGTTGACTTTGACAAACGCCCTCTTTACACAGACACCAGAGTCAGATAAAGGGGCCATGCCGTCTGCTCTGAGTCAGGAGGTTATCTGGTCTCAAGATGATGGTCTGGCCTCATTTGCCTGTCTCAACATGTCCTACAATCACAGCTTCTTCGGGCTGGGTCGGTGGGTGAGAGATATTTTATGTTAGTTGGGAATTTCTGGTGTCGAGAGGGTGGGCTGTGGTTGATATACTGGGGTTACAGTGGAATGTGGAGGGAGGGGCAGAGGTAGGGAGTGGAGGGGTGACTGGGACCGTTAGACGACCAGCTGGAAGAGGAGAGGTGGGAGGTGGTATCTCTGGGGAGGGGCGAGAAGAGAGGAAGAATTTCAAATTGTAGAGGAGGAAAGTTTTTTAGTCTTGCTAGTGGCATTGCTTTTAGGAATGTCAACCCACCAGACATTCATGGGCCCCAGAGGATGAATTAAAGTTGACCTTTGTGATCACTTGACTTTTCAACACCAGCAGTTAAACGTTTTCATTTATCCTGTGAGATATATCACCGCCACTGGATGGACTGACGCAGAACTGCATGCTGACATTCATGTTTGTGTTTGTGTTTTGTGAGTGAAAAGTCTCAACAAATACTGGATGGACTGCAGTGAAATTTGGATAGAAATACCAAAACAAGATACGAGGTATCAGAATCAGATGGGCTGTAACTGTCACTGTTGACCTCACACAGCCTCACAGAGCTGAGACACTCCTCTTATTTTTCTAGGTGTGAGATGTGCTCACAAGCTGAGAGATGAAATGAGAGAAAAGAGAAATCATTCTTCTTTCTGCTCAGCTGTTCCCACAGGTCTTATTTTCTCTCAGTGTTTCCGGTGTGTCACCAGTGCTCTCTGCTGTGTGTCAATCAGTGTAGCTACAGTAGCATTAGCCTATAGGATAGTTGAGCCGTCCAGAGAGACATCACAGCTTTTCGGGTTCGTGGCTTAAACACAGCTGCTTTACCAGAATCCATGGCTCAGACAGTTGTAGTGTATAAGAGAGGAGAGTGTACATAGAGGCCACTGTCAGTTATATCACATGAAAGTCAGTATGTCCACACAACACACACATACATACACACATAACTGTGTTCATGCTTGTGCACAGTGTGAATATAAGGGTGTGTATGTGTTTTTGTGTGTGTGTGTGTGTGTGTGTGTGTGTGTGTATGTGTGTTTTGTTTTGTTTTTTTTCTCCTGACTGCATGAGTAAGAGGCGCTGACGTGTGAAAAATGATAACCGGAACAATTATGTGTTGCTAATGGACTAATGAGTGCAAAGCTCTGTCAGTGTGTGTGTGTGTGTGTGTGGTGTGTGTGTGTGTGTGTGTGTGTGTGTGGTGTGTGTGTGTGTGTGTGTGTGTGGTTGCAGGTCTACATCTACTCTAGGGTTTTCCATCTTTATTCTTTTACCTTTTCACCCCCCTCCTTCCCTTCCTCCATCCTCCTCTGATTCTTCCTCCAATCCCCTCCCATCTGTCCCACACAACCCCCACCCCCTCCCCTCCTTCCCCTACTCTCTTCCATAGATACAGATGGAGAATTTATGGAACAGTGTTTGAACCCTTCCTCACCCCTCCTCCCGTTGTCTCTGAGCAGATCAGCACAGCATTCTTGATGGGTGTGAACTGGTGGTGGTGGAAGTGTCCCCCATTAATCCTCTGCTCCAACTGTGTGACCATGCTATGAGGGGAATACACATGCACCACACGACTCAAGCTCCACTCTAGGCGTCATGTGCGACACATGATATTTGACATACTGGCACATAACGCACACACCTCTGGCCGGGGCAGCTGGGAGCTGTAACAGCGCACTGATTGCCATAAGCGTTTTAGGGCCCTAAGCTGATAATCTGTCTGTTTTGGTATTTGGTGAGCTCCCTCGGCAGCGTCCAGCAGCTGGAAGAGACACTATTGGTTCATGTCTGTGTGTCACGATGGTTTTATGTCTGACACTTTGTTTACCAGCACAAGGACAACATGCGGATAACAATTTTGGTGTGTGACACATCTAATGCCTGCAGTCCTGACAGCTTTCTCCTTAGTTATTTGTAATAAGTTGTAGATGTGCTGTCAAATCTCCGGGCTCCTGTGATGGATCTCTCAGCAACTGTCAGCGCCTCACTTGTCTTTCCGGCCTCCTGTCTCCTCTATCTCTGCTTGGTTTGTTATCTCTGTTGTTGTCTCTCATGCTTTTTTCCCTGTCTGTTTGTGCAGACTTAGTTTTAGACTTTTCATCTTACCTGAATTTCAGCACTGTGATCACATTTGATCCCAGACACCTTTGCATCTTCCTGAGAGAAGGACCCATGTGATTGGTTTCTTCTGTCACAAAGTGTTTTTGTTTTTTTGCTGCCTCGGGGTTGCCGTGACACACAGCTGTGTGATGGCAGATGAATAGAGGAGGAGGGGCACTCACCTCGTCCTGAGGTGAGTGTGTGTGACGATGACTGTTCATTCTTTGAACTTTGCTGCTCCTCTTGCAACAAAATATGTCCTTAAAGGTCGCAGTTGCCCAGTGTGATGATTTATGTTTTGGGCATCATCATAACCCAAAAATGTCACTGCTGTAGCTGAGAGTGCAGTGGATATGGTTCATTTTAAATGATTGAGTTTATAGAAAATACATTTAACAAACTAGCAATAATTGATTTAATCATTTTAAAGGGCAACTCCACTGAACTACATATGGAAGTCAGTTTACTGGTCTCACCAGTAACAACACCTCAACACCATGGACATTTATCATTGAATTTTGTTGTAGAGGAAAAGGTCAGCGCAAATTAAAATTCAGTTGTTCTCATCAGTTCTCTTCAGTTGTTCAGCATAGGGCCACTTAACAGAAAGTGAGTTAGGCCATTCAGATCCAGCTCCACTTTTTCCATCATTTAAAATTAATGAGGCAGCAATGAGAAAAACAGAAACAAAGGAGATGCTGAGATGAAAGCTTTTGAACATAGAAGTTACTTGTTTGTCTCCTCTACTCTTGAATTATGTTGCACCAGATTCATATGAACCCTGATTATGGAGGGAGACTTTGTCTTTTTTCTTAAAATGATGAATCATGCTTTAAGCGATTCAGTTGTATTTATGGGTAATAGCAGTTTCTTATGTACGTGTATCAGAGAATTAACACTCAATATATGGAGGTGATCTCAGGCTGAAACACAAGGCTGCAGCACACAGGGGACACTGTGTGTCTTTGAGTGGCTCTTGTCCTTTTTTGTATGTCCTCCACTCTCTCCCACATCTCCCAGGCCTGCCTCTGTTTTATATGACAGATAAAAGCTGGCATGTGATAAAGAAAATAGGGGCAAAAAATGGCAGTAATCCATACATCAGAACACAGTAGGGACCAGATGTTATGTGAACAGCTGGCGAGGGTGGAGAGGTTGGGCTGGTGAGCGGCACAATGGATGACAGTGCATCTGTATTACTGCTCGTCTGATGCATTGGCCGCAGATGTACAGACCGGCTCGTTCTCTCTGTCACTGTCTGAATCACCCTTGTTTCTGTCGCTGTTTGTCTCCGACTCTGTGCCTCCACTGTCGCTGTTTGTTTGCTGGTTTTTTTTTTTGTTGTTTTTTTTTGTTGTTTCCTTTTCTCTTTTCACATCACGAGTCTCTGCTGAACTACACCAGCTTCCAAAATCTAAATAATTAACACTAATCGGCCCAGCTTTTAAGTAGTGAACGTCCTCATGTCTTTGTGCAGTGTTTAATTTCCAGTCTAATGCCTCGCAAGTGGTCGCCGTAGCAGAGCTTTAAAATGCACTTCATATCTTCTCTGTGCCCCCCCGCTCCCTGCTGAGTCTTTACTCCAAACAGCATGATAATCTCCACAGTTTGAAATATTTAACTGTGAAACCAGGGTTTGGGGAGAAAAGGAACAATTGTGCCCTACGGTACCCCTTTTCTTGCTTCAGCCTTTTTCACCTGCAGTGTGTTTTTTCTTTTCATTCATTCGCTCGGTAAATTGTCATCCTGTTGTTAACAGTATGGTAATGGTTTAGTCAGGGCTGGAGGAGGAGTGAGTGGGACAGAAATCAACCATGACTTCTGTTTGTAAATTACACCCACAGTGTGGCATTGCATTGCTGTTGAGGGAGAGTGTGCCTTTATGAATGTACTATGAAATGAATATAACCAGAAGGCATTAGAAACAAAGGTGTGAAGCTCAGACCATAAATGAATGTAGACCATAGTATGTTTATTGGGCTGCTGTCAAGGAAAAATTGCATACAATTGTAGCATGAATTAGTCATTAAGTGCGGCTTTTCATACATTTTGTGCCCTTTAAACCTTTTGAATCACTCAAATATAAACAGCCATTTCTTTATTTCTGATAATCGTGGCCCATGGTTTTGTAAGTTGTCATTTCCCATTTGCTAAATACATCTCTGCCAAATACAGCCGTGGCCTCAAGCCCAGGAGGACACCTCGCTGTCCTGCCACCTTCCTAGCTGATACATCGCAGTCATGAATTGTGACAAACTCTGCAGCTGGCGGTTTTCCCACGGCCGGCTAATTCACACACAGCTACAGCACTCTCGAGCTTGTATTATCACTGTAGCTGCTATCAGTGAAGAGAATGTTGTCTTTTCCCGCTAAAAATAACAAATGGAGCTGAAATAACCAGTGTAATCCTGTTTGTGTGGCAACTGCATTCCAGCGCTGCAGCATAGGTGGTCACTCTCAATCAGAGTCATACATAAGTGAGAAGAATCTCATGTTGACCCAAATGCAGAGAATACTAATATGTCATTGTATTAGAGAGATGTGTGTGGCACAATGTGAGGAGAAAAGATGGAAAAAGAATGAATGGGAGTGGGGTTAAGAGTACATTCTTTCATCCACTGAGGGGAAAATCCACCCTGAAGCTGTTGGTTTGATGCATTTCCAGGCGTTTGTTTTCTTGTTTGTTGGTGTAATTTTCTACATAGACAATGTGACATTGCGTAAATATTCCCAGTGCAACTAGACAGCATTTAATCGAGGAAAATGCTCATTTTCTTGCTCTTACTGTGCCGATTATGTCACTCGCCTGCATGTATAACAAACAGCTGAATAAAAGAAATTTACACTTGCTCTCTTAGGGACAACACTTCTGGGAAATGTAGTAACTTAAAGAGCAGCTTAATATGAGGCTGAAGTCAGGATTTGACTGTCCACTCCTTGATGTCTGTTTCACCTCTGACCTCACCAAGCATCACTACTGCCTATGGTCAGAAGTGTGCTCTGTTGCACTTGTAACCAGATATAGGAGTGCCTCAATAATACTAGAGAGTTAATGCAATGACTGACATTTACCAAAGACTATGATGGTGTCTGTGAGACTTTATTAAGTTTAGATGGTCTACCTCCAGTTCATAATGGTCTTTCAAGTAGTGGGATCCACATGTCCTGGACTTGGTGATGGAGCTGGCATCCCTGCTGACAGAACCACTGTGCTCAATAGCAGCATGAGGTTTTATGGTGTCACTGTCTGGAAACAGTTCAACAAGTCCACATGGGAACAAACTAGTCCGCAGGCTTTCAATTTTTGATTGAAATCTGGTCGTCTGTGCATGTGACTAACAGGCTGATACTGCTGTTTTAATATGATTAAATTGTTTGTTTGTCTATAAACACTGCAAAGGATTATTGATACCGAGTTGATCATCCTGGTGAAATTAAGTAAATTGACTTGCATTAAAATGGTGTCAGGACATCATGCTGTCCCACTTTGGTACTCAGCATGAGAAATCTTCATCAGTAGCTGTGCAGCACTATCAGATTTGCTTGTGATGGTGTTGTCATGGCGCTACTTGATTTGACTGCAGCATTTAATGACTTTGTTGTCAGTGTGTGGACACCAAGTCAGCAAGAGACACATCATGTGCTTCTGGTTTAAGCCCCTGTCTCTTTGCTGCTGCTGCTGCTTTCTACTGTACTGTCTAATAATGTATAAATGTCATGAAAATAATCTTTGAGTCCAGGCTTACAGTTCTCACAAGTGATTACATGCTGCTCTCCACTGCTGAAATGTCAGCGGCAGCTGTCTGAATGTAACTTCAGTCCAGACACGCCTCAGTTAATCTGGTCATCTGTACATTTAAATGCCACTCCATATCCTGGCCTTAATTTTTTCCTGCATGCTCTGCCTCACGAGGACACTGATGACCTATAATTAGAATAGAGTGACTATAATCGCACGTTAACGATATGTGAGGAAATCTGAACACACTTAACACACACACTGGGGTGTAGAGAGCAGTAGGTGCCTTTGAACAGCGGGGAAATGTCACTGAGATGGAGAGAAGTGTTAAATGTACTGGCTCAAAAGAAGAATATAAAGAACAGACGTACTAAATACTCCTCCTGATCGAGGTGATACATAAATGAAACAGGATTAAATCAGGTAAACACAGGCCTGAAAAAACCCAAATCAGAAAATTAGATGTCAGATTTATTGTTTACATGTGTGTTGTTTCTGTAGCTTATCAGAAATATTTCTGACCTCGACTTTTCATGTGATGGAGCTGGCACTGGCCTTCCCTCACACACACACACACACACACACACACACACAGACACGGCAGATGGCAGACTGTTTGATTCCCACACTTTGGCACCGATATACCAGTCATGTCCCCTCTGCAACGCATCCAGTTTTCCTGGTAATAAACAGTTAAACTAGATCAGATGACTGAATTGTTTGTCAGCTGATTCTGGTTTGTATTATTTATAGTCTGACCAGTCTAATGTTTCTCTGATAAAGCTTTGGTTGTTTTTTAGTGAATACACCATGGCAGGACGTCTGAGATCAGAAGAGTCTGATTATCTGGGTCTGAATTTTTGGTCAGATAGGATCGTGATACACAGGGAGCTCAGTCAAGCAGAAGAAAACAAACAGTAATTGTTTTTAACTCTAAAGAAAAAACACATTTTTGTGTTTCCAGTCTTTATGCTAAGCAAAGCGACCGTCACATGGCTCTAGCTTCATATTTACTTCCCAAAAACACAAACTATTCCCTTAAAGAGAATGCATTTGTGCCTGAACAAACTTTGTGACATGACAAACCGTCATATCTTCATATGGAGCAGTTTGCTGTTGTTTAGACGAATGAATCGTCCCAGTTTCTTGACAAGCAAACTTCAAATCTGTGTCCAGATTTGCGACTGTTTTTCATCTGTTTCAGGTCACCCAGGCTGACTTGTAAAAATGTGTCATCAGTTACTTTGTCTTTGCCGTGTGTCAGGTTGTTTTTTTGTCAAACATTTGTGTTCCATTCAAAGGGATGATTGTAAAGAGGCATTGTTCACATCTTTATTGATGACTTTTGACCAAGCCATTGATTCTTTTTGTACCTGACGTATCCTCGCTGCATACCAACATCACACAGGATGTGTTGAAATTTCTGTACTGCCTGTTGTTTCTTTTGTGTGTTTTGTCTGTGTGATTGGATTCCTGGAACTGCAAGCTGGTGACTCTTAGTCTTTAGTCAGAGTATAAATATGTTATTTATCATCCTACAGGTGTCACATGTGGGGGTGACCTCAGCCGTAACAACAGCGTCTCTATTCTCAGGTTCAAAGCTTTTGGTGAATTCCTGACTGTCACCGGGTCATGTTATTACAACATCTCTCTCTCTCCCTCTCTCTCTCTCTCTCTCTCTCTCTCTCTCTCTCTCTCTCTCTCTCTCTCTCTCTCTCTCTCTTCTCTCTTTCTGTGTGTGTGTGTCATGTGGATATGTCTTACAACCTGGTAACCAGGGGGGTATTAGTTTACACTTGTCAAAGCTAGTGACTTTAGATGGATGTTTTCAGGGTTTCAGGATTTCACTTGTTTACATGTATTTCACATAGACTTTGCTCAACTTTCTGTTTCAAGTAAAAGATATTTTTAGCCATTTGGAGACAGTGGAAGCTATATAAGCCATAAACACAACACTGATGTAAACTAAACTTAAGCTGATATGGCTAACATACTAGCACACAGTTGCCTTGAGTCACATCTACCCTATACAGAGCAATATTAGCTTTCATTTGGAGTTGTGTATCTGGCCGACTTGACAGTCAGTTCAGTTTGTTGCCAGATGGTAATTTTCTGTAGGGTTGTCACTAAAAGTGACACCTTTCATATACATGTAGTAATTTGGTCCATTGTGAATATAAAAATATTGACTATAGCAGCTTTAATTTCCTGCATTTCACAATATGTACAGCGCTTGTCTCTGTGTTTTTAAGTAAAAATGAACTTAAAACACTTAATTGATCTCTAACTTTCTCCAGGTTTCATTCCTTTTCAGTCAAAGTGTTTTGCCGGCAGTGAAAACAGAACCATTCTTAGTATTAAAGGTATCTCATTGCAGCCTCACAAGGTGATATTGACATTTTTATGCTGTGCACTGTCATCCTAGAACAGGTTCCTCCCTGCCTTTTAGTGGCTTTGAGAAGCTTTTTAGTGAAGATGAGTAAGTACTCCTTTCTCAGGAAGAGCTTTCACTTTTCCTCTGCACTGAGAATAATGAGGCTCTCTGTTCCTGTTGTGAAAGTAGCTAGAAATGGTCACATCCCAAATTCAGTTAAGGAGCAATATCATCATCTATCTGCTGTATAGTGCTATAGATTAGCATTTGCATGTGCATCATTCTGTTGTCTCCTTTCATAAACATGAAGGTGCTTGTGATTACTCTCATCTGTGTGTACTACAGGCAAATTTGTTGATGTCACATGATTTATCTGCAGGGAGTTTTGGATTTGAACATGTTCTCTCCAAAACGGTCAACAGGTTAATAGGATGTGATGAGAGCGGGATTAAAACATGCGTCTTTCCATCTCAAAATTAATCTTGTGCATGTTGAAATTTCAGGATGTCTTACTATGAGTCTTCAATTGTTCATTCTGAGGGAATATCTGAAGGAGCTATATTCACTTACATGCAGTGGTATTGTAGTGCGAAACGAGCATGCTAAATAGACCTTGGTTTCTTTTTTGACAGTGGTTGAGACACATTCATAACAAGCTGCTGAGCTTAAGTAACAAAACCAAGCAGTGTCAGGTGTCTTTCCCTCTTGTTTTCAGTTTTGACCGGGATTACAGGAAAACAAGGACACAAAGAAACAATATTGTATGTTTTGGCCGAGGGACGTCAGCCAGCAGTCAGTTTTAGTCCAGTTTGGAGCTGAGCCAGCAGTTATCCTCGTCGCTGAACCATTTCACACAAGCATGGACACGACCATGTGTAGCATGAGGAATAACTGAGCAGCTTTTAGGCGCACGCTTGCAACCTGCAGGGTGTGTTGGAACATGTTAATCTGTTTCCAGTCATATGTTGACAGTGTATCGTCATTGTAATCTCTTGGATTTGTGCTGTTTCAACAGAGCCCTGATTGTTTGTGCCCTGTAACCAGACTTTTGCATCTTTTTATACACTTTCTCCTGTTTTGCATAAAAGCTCTCATTTTCTCTGGCCTGCTTTATTCTTTAATTTCCTCCTATTTTTATCTTCACTTCCTGTCACAGTAAATACAAATGGATAAAAATAGAAAGCTTAAGGATGCCTTTGATGAAGTTGTGGATACATTTAAAGCATCATCTGCAAAAGATCTGGCTACAAAAACCGCTTTTTCCAAATGAAGGATTGGTGCTTTAAAAGCCTCGGCCCTGTAACATGAGGGTGTGTGTCCTACTTCTTGGCAGTTGGCTCATAACCGTTGTTTTACGTAACACACTTGTCTTCTGTTGCCATGGTGAGACTAATTTATACAGGCATTAAGAATTAGCCTCCTGTTGTTAACATGCACTGTGGGCTGATGCTGGTTTTTACACATAAATACACACTCATACACGTTTGGAAAAGGGGCACACACACTCATTGGATTATTCAAGAGTCTGTGTGTGTGCATGCATCTGTTTGTGAGTATAGGCGAGACTCCTGTATACAGGAGGAGAGTGCAGTGGGCACAGAAACACTTAACAGCAGGAGAGAAGCTCAGAAAGACTGATGTGATGATTATCGGTGTGAAGGATCCAGAGATGCTGCAGTGTTTGTTTATATAAACTGGCTTTTACTGGTTTTATCTCATCACTGTTCTTCATAGGAAAAGACCATATTTTACAGTCAATACAAATTTGTACAAAAAAAGAAAGTAAGGATGAGAGTGAAAAGTAGAGAAAGTGTGGTGAACAGACCAAACAACAGTGAGTCACAGTCACCGAAGAGACCACGGTGGAAGAAATGTTTGAAGAAATCAATTTATATGAGTCACCTGTACAGAGATCCCCAAATATGAATGGAGGACTCAGAAGTTGTGAGATGTGGTGTTTTGTGTCTTCCCTGAAAGTTGAGGTTTATGTGTGGACTTGTACAGCCAAAAGCATCAGGAGGTTGTTTGGTAGCTGTACTAGCTTCTCTACTGGTGCTGTTGCAGGAAGTAAAACCACAGAGAAAAGCATAACGCGACTATCCTTGGAAGTTTATGAAACTCTGAAAAGCAAAGAGAAAAACTGAGTAAAGTTCATTAAACAAACCCCTGCTTCCAGCTCTAGAGACATAGATAATAAAATGAAAATGGCACAAAGCCATTTTAGTAAAAAGGCAACAGATGGCAACAGACATTCCTCCTGAAATGTGCCAATTTTTGTTCAAACAAAATTTCATAAAACAGCGTAGCTTACATAGCTAATAGTGGTTAGCCAGTAGCAAATGTACTAGCAGATGACACACACACTGTCAGGGGTGGGACGAATGCATTAGTGCACATGGACCTCGGAGCGCTTACGGCAAATTGATATCACATCAGGTGCTCTGCTCTCTCCTTCCAGCCCCCCCTTCACTAACTTGTGTGAGAATGTGTTATTTGTCGGTGGCGCAAAGAAGTGTAGCTGAGAGGTTTGTACGATTCAGTGGTTGAACTCAGCTCTTTGTGAGGGAATGTGCGTGTGTCTTTATCTATGTGGGAAACATCGATTTAAATGTGAAGTTTGTTTTGAAGGGGCTCGCTGAGGCTCATGCCAAAATGTCTCCTGCAAGAACACGGGATATATTTTCTTTGTCTTTGGGTAAATGGCAAATATTTTACCCTTGAAACATTGATAGAGAGGAAAATGACACATTAACTAACAACAGTGATTTTTATTTTAAATTAATCTGCAGATTCTTTTTTCAGTAAATCTTTTTGTCTATAAAATGTCAAAAAATAGTGAAAAATGTCCAGGACAATTTTCCTGGACCCTGATGTGATGCCTTCACTTGTCTTTTCTTTCTGTTTTTTCTGACCAACAGTCTAAAACCAAAATATATCAAGTTTTATATGATATATAACAATGAAAAGCAGCAAATCCACACATTTGAGTAGCTATATGCAGATAATTTTTGACATTTCTGCTTGAAAATTAATTGATTCAATCACCTCCCAATATTTATTTAATGTGTAACAGCTAGCTAAACATTCACAGCTTAGATACAGGTGCTGCAGATGTTTCACTGATAAAGTTTATTGTGTTATGGTTGAAACACAGGTACTGTGTTTTTATCTGAGGAAGAGAAGAGACAAGATAATTATTTTTTTATAAAGTGTCACATTTATTCAGCAGTGGCTGAGCCAGTTCCTGGAAATGAATGAAGAACAAGCACTAAAGTGATTCTCATACTGTCTCCAGCTTACTGTCAGTGTTAGGTTTTAGTGAGCACTCTCTGTAACTCTGAGGTAAATATGAAACTATCTTCTACATGTACTCTCCGATACCGTTCTCAGTGTTATTCCCTTGAGTCTTCATCATGGGTAGAACAAGCTGCTTGTACCACTTGAGAACATCAAGTCATTGAAGGGACTAGAAATTGAGTAGTTCATACCATCTTGTATCACTGTGTACAGTTTTTAGTTCTCAGGTGTCCACGTCTTCTCGTTCTAAATCTTGAGGAAATGGTTGGGAAGTGCGGGGAATAGAGTGCCTGTTCTGTGATTACCCAGAGAACATTAGGTAACAAAATGTACCATCATTTGCCACCCACTGCTCTTCTTTTAGGAGAGTGAGTCAGAAAGTCAGAGAGACAAACAAGGCAAGGCAGAAAACTGTGCTGTTGAACATCCAGAGACTGAAATGCTCCACAGCATCAGAACAAGTTGCTGCTCTCCTGTAAGGTTTTTTACCTGCTGCCAGTCATGATTAGTGATCAGCAAGGAGATAATGTAGTATTAGTAATTACTGACTTTCAGTAGAATCACGTGAAAATGATATAACCACATAATGTGATCAAATTCCTGATATCCAGATAAATATTTCAGAGCAAGTTAAATGCTTATGACAGCAATTAGGAATGTGCTCTGTTGTACCAATAACCACACCCAACAGTGACGTCACTGTGCACTGACACACCCTAAAGTACACTTCTACATCACTACTGCAAGGTGAGGAGTTAAAACACTTGAGTCAGTTACTTGATTTCAGCTGGTGTTGCCCTTTAAAATTGCATCCATTGAAAACAAGTTTAAAATGCAACATTTGACATTGTTTCACTCATAAAGTTGACAGGGTGACTGTGTAAACAGCAACAGTTGTTTATTTACACATCCAGAAACCACAGAGTAACATGAGTCTTCATTTGGAGCCATGCATCCAGGCATTTTGTGAATGCAAATCAACTTTCATTTTAGCTCTGTTTATTTCTCCACAAACTCATCTGGCTCTTTAGCTGCTTAACGCTCCACTGTTTTCACCAGCTAGTCACTAACTTTTTCTGTCTGCTGTTTGGTACTGAGAGTTTATTTCAGGAAACTGCTAAGTTGGGTAATTGATTGTGGGTTTGTCTCCATCAGCAACAGGCTTCACTTTGCTGATTGTAACATGGTCCATTGTTAAAATAAAAACTTATGGTTTGTGCAGCTTTAATAATGTTGCGGTAATGATTTTAACTGTCTTTAGCCTAAAATGCTGTGTACAAGATATATTTTTGTCTGTCTCTGAGTCACAGCTACCAGGGTCCTCTGTGTTACAGTGAGCTTGATGCTATTAATAGTCTGAACAGTATCAGTCTCACTGGCCTATTGTCTCCCCCCCAACTGCAAAAACCCAGATCTAGTCTTTCCTTAGGCCCCATGTCAGGTCTTTGTGTTGTCTGCCACAGAACCCAAATGAGAGGATATCAGGTTGCTGGTTCAATCACTTGTAGTACTGTGGTGTCTGTGGAGGGAAGTGGTATGTGTGTGTGTGTGTGTGTGTGTGTGTGACGACATGAGCCCCCCCTTCTGATGAACACACAAGAGATAGCCTGTCCTCTGGAGACAGAAAGATGGATGGATCAGTGGGAAAAAAAACAGCACATACAAACATAGAGCCCCACAAACAGAGTGACACACACAAACAGACCAAAAAAAGCAGTGTTTTTCTTGTCACTTAGTTTGGCAAAGTTGTTCAACTGGTAACGCTGTGGGATGTTTTAACTGGTTAATGTGAGGAAGGGAAGCAGACGCACAGGAAAGCTGAACACTGAGTCTTCACAGGCTGATTCCTCTGCTTGTTAGCAAAGTTTAATTTGATTTGACAAATCTGTCTCTCTCTGTCTCTCCTCCAGGCATTTCTGTGTTACTATACTTTCCATTTAGCTCAGTTGTGAAGCAATACAGATTAACGAGACAGAAATGACACTTCTCTGGCTTGCTGCAGTTTTTACAGTCATCACATTATCAACATCGAGGTCAGCATGTCGGTCAGATGAGCCAGTGTTTCTCGCTATTCATGATTTTCATCTCTGAACTTGGTTGATATGTAATTGTATTTGATAACCCATCATTGCACTTGTTCAGTATTTAAATATTTAGCGTGAGTCTAGATGGCACGTTACCACTGCAGGAACCAGGAAGCATGTCAGGCACTCAGGAACCTTAACCTGGGTGACCCTGCTTCAACTGGAGGAAGCTGGGTCTAAATTTAGTTCCTCAGCGATAGTCCCCATGCCTTGCCTATAGGGTAATACTTGATGATAGTCCTGGAACTGTCAGGGCAGAGTTTACCATGATGAACACTGCAACTGAGAGAGCTAGTGAGCAATGAGCTGATTTTTTAAAAATCCAGGTCAGATATTAAAACAGAAATCAGCAGCCCTCAAATAGCTCTTTTTGACCAAAAGATTCCAGGAACTATGGAAGCAGAGGAACTAAACTCAGCCACTGTAGGAAAAAGTCCATCAAACACTACCAAATCTTCACTGTTCAATCTTCACTCTTCAAATGATATTTATCTTAATGTGCAGTGGAAACACACATGGTGAACATTAGGTTCCAAGGCTTGGGAGCAAGCAGAGATAACTGGTTGGGGTGAAGGCTGGGTTCAGGTTAAGGAAAGGGCAAATACACATCAGTGAGGAAACGGACTTCACTTCCCCCAGAATCTGCTCCAGAGCCTTGGGATCTAACGGCAACCAAACACTCAGGAATGCTGAAAGGGGACTTTTAATTCACAGTTCAGGTCCTGAGTTTAGTTCTTATGGCTGAGGCTTGTTGGTGAAGTGCGAATCTCGCCTTTATACCAAGGTTTATCGTCATCACTGTTCTTCTCATTTTGTGATTAAAGCACAGCACTTGGCAGAATGACAGAGAAGTGAGGAATATATTTCACTGTACTTAATCTTACGGATGTACTGACCTGAAACCCCAAGTACCTGCCAGTTTGTTTATCACCCCGATACCAGTGCTATCTTTTTCCCAAATTTGTAATCTGTGTATCTTGCTGCATGGAATCCTTTGGGATCCTGTTTATTTAAGGTAACATGAGAGATTGTTGTTAAGCTACAGTTGTGCCATAAATCTGTGCAAAAATCTCATCATACTGGTTAAAACTGTGAGTTATCTCAGTCGATTCTTCCCTCTGGGTACCTGATCTCTCTTAAATCATTATCCGAGCTATAGATGGACATTTCTGTGTCTATTTTCAGCTTGTTCCCCAAGTGTCCACGTGAGTCATGTTGCATCTCCAGCTTAAAAAAGCTTGAACTCTGACAGGCTGCTGCTGCTAAATATAGACACGGTGATAGAAGATGTCTTAACTATAAGAGAAGCTGATTAGATAACTCAGGACGGTTTGCAGTGGCTTTCCTTTAATTCATTACATCTAGAAATAGATTTCTAATTGGTGAAAATGGCCTTTGTATGTAGTGACTTGTGCTTGTGACACATAGTATATGCCTTTTAAACAGCTGTCAGTCTGATGGATTGCATTTTTAGAGGTGTCTGAATGATGGCTCAGGTAGAAAATATGCACAAAGTGAACACCACACTTAATGGAAAATGACAGAAGGCGTATTTTGTGACACCTGCCTGTGAAAGGAAAAATGAAACAGTAACAGTAGAATTATGTTTGTAGTTGGCAGGTAGGCCAGAGGACTCGAGACATGTTAGCGCAGGCTCTGAATGCTGCTTGTCTACATCGCACTTAGCGAGCATCACCAACAGCACCTACTGTGTGCTACACTGCACAATGCTCACTGCACTCCAGTTAACCTCTGTGTAAACTAACTCACTGTGTTAACTGAGTTCATAAGGTGCTATTATTGTCCTTGTGATATATTTCCGACCATAATCCTTTGCTTGTTGTCCAAATATTGTCAGTGGATTTATATGTAACAGAATTTATATGCCTGTTGTTTTGTGTTTTTTCTTCCTTCAGGAGTGTCATCCCACGTCCCAGAGATCATGGCAGCAGGCACCCACTCCCCCGGAGGGCCCAATGGCATAATCCGGAGTCAGTCCTTCGCTGGCTTCAGCACGCTGCAAGAGCGACGCTCACGGTAAGCAGAAATCTTGAAAAGCTGTTAATCTATAATCAACTGGTGTTACTTATTTCTGACAATAACAATTTAGGTCAGCGGGTGATGGAGAGAATTTGTAGAACAGGTTGATTTTCCACGACTAAGTTTAAAGTGTCACATCCACTATTGATTTGGAGGTGAAGCTCTTCAGAAAATATGTTTATGATCACTATGTCAACAGTAGATCAGGCATCAAAGAGTTGTATTAGTGTTGGTAATCTTAAAGGGCTGTTTCACTGATTCTGTGTAATACGTCTATAAAATTGGGGGAGTTGCAAGAGGTAGATTTGAAAAAACGAATGGTCAAAATTGAAGCAGCAGAGCCAGAGATGTCAAGTTTCAAAAGCAAATAGATCATTCCTGCCTGATAAATGCACTTCTTTCAAACTCCATACCCCTGTTTTGTAACACATCTCAAACCCAATCTGATGATAATGTTAATTATTTCCTCAGAGTTCCTCCAGAACCACAGACAACATTATTTAGCTGTTTAGCCACAGGCTCTAATATACCAGACTCTTCATGTGTTATGTAGACATTGTTTTAAATATGATGATCAGATGATCAGATTTTTTCATGTGATAAACTGACCTGTAGGGCTAAGAAAACTAAAGAAAGTCCCCTTTCTTTAAGCAAATCTTACACTGTCTTAAAATAACTTGTGACTTGTGACTCCTCAGTAACATGTGAAAGTTTCTGATGTAAAAGCCGTAACCATAGTAATTTCACTGGTATTCATTCACTGGGTTTATAATACCTGGTGAATGAACACACTCTCCTCCGTAGGTACAGCTGTATCAACTATCAAATTTAAATAAATCCCACAAAACCTTTACATCCCGTGATTTTGCATATTTAGCTGTGTACTGTCGGCACACATCCACTGTAACCAGGCTTACGTTCTAACCCCAGTTGCACAGAGACAAAGAATTTTATGATTCACTAACCTGGAACCAACCTTCATGACGTTCGGCGAGCCACAGCAAGCCTCAAGATCCCTTAAAGGAGCTGAATTCTTAAAGGGTGATCATCACTTTATTGCATAACCACACAGCTAACTCAGTCTCCTTATCGCTGTTTCATTCATAGCCAGGAGTTGCTTGTGAGAAGTCAGAGATCGATGAAGTTCTTGGGAGATAAGAGTTTTATCTGTGTTCCTCCCTCTTTGACTCATATGTGATGGCTCTCACTCCATCACCACAAGACAAAGCCCTCTCACATTCACAATCTGGAAATTATCTCCTAGGATCTTAGACGTTCGGCTGTCGGCGCCTGGTCCTGCTGTGCCAACCTATTTGAAGACACTGTTCCCCTCTTTCTGCTCAGACACTGAATGGTGTAATTGGTTGGAATGACTCGGGTGTGGGGGCGACTGACAGCGACTGACAAGTTACCATTCTGATAATGAGCGAGGTTGAACGCTACAGAGATACGGCTTCTGAGGCCCTTCGAGTGTGTCAGTGCGCGTGTGTGTGGCTGTGTAACAGAGCAAAGACTTTCCATGTGTGTACCCATGTGCAAGTGTCATGTGCATTTATGCATGCGCACGAACTGCAGAATTTGCAGTTTGTGTGTAAGGGTGCAAATCCAAAATTATAAGTCCGTACAGAATTGTGTTCACATGTACGTGTGTTTCTCTGTGTGTGTGTGTGTGTGCGTGCCCCCTGCCAAGAGACCCTACTGCACCACAGCTTGCGTGACCCCAAGGCTACGCAGCGCTCTCATTCAGCATTGCCCTACATTCGTGTGCAGCTTAGCTTAACTTGTGCTGCGTTTCCTGGCGCGCAGCAAGACGTGGCGCGTTCCAACTTGTCGACCGCTGGAATTGGTTGTCGCCATGTCCCTAAGATAACTCTGGGATCGTTTCATTAAGTCTAGGGAAATGTCATTTGTCAGCTAAATCTGTAATGGTTTTAAAGGCTGAAATGTGCATGAGCGGGTAAGATGATTGTGACCTAAAAATGGGAATGATGTGAAGAGAGAAAGCCTTGTGAGGTGGCTGTACTGTGTAGAAACAGAATATCTAAGGCTTAGACATAGTGTTGAAACCATTAGTTGAATCCTTAATTAACAATTCTGATCATTCTTGAGGCATTTTTAGTAATTTTTAGTAATTTATCAAGCAAAAATTCCAAACCCAGAGCTGCTTTTTGCACTGTTAGTCAGTTAAAACAAGCAATTTAAAGGTTCCACCTTGTTCTCTGAGAAACTCAACGATAAATATCAGCATACTGAGCATACTGTGTGGGTACATCAGGTTTGCACATTTGTAGAGCTGCAATGATTAGTCACTTTATCAATTAATCGATCGACACAAAAGTAGTCTTCTAAATAGTTCTAAAAACTAAAAACCTAAAAATCCATCTAAAAACAAATAGTTGTGATGAAAGAGAATTATTCTTAAGATCAAAAACATCATTTATATTTGATGGTTCCACATTCACCAATGTAAGAATTTGCTGCTTTTTACTTGTCTGATGAACATGCTGTCATTGCCTTGGGCCAGAGAAGTTGTGATGGACATTTTTTCACTAACTCATTCGATTAATTGATTGAAAAAATGAGCAGAAGTTGCTGCCTCTTATTCACACACATCCACTAAGGAACTCTGTTTAACTCATTTGTCGTCCTCCCCCCCTGAGTCAGTCACACTGTTTGTTGGTCAACTGCTGTAGGACCATGGGGAAGAGACTGAACACTTGAATGTCATTTATTGCTGGGAGAGCAATTGCCTCAATGTGTGTGTGTGTTTGTAAGTTCACTCCAGCAGAAGATAAATGGGAGTTGGGGGTTGGGGGGGCACATGTTTGCATGTGGTTGCAGATGTGTGTGTGCATACTTGTGATTAGCACAACCTGTGACTGATGAAGAGCTTCACTGTTGAGGTTATGCTGGCAGTTTGTGTGCTTGTCTAAAATGTAGTGTAAAAATGTCAGTCCTGTATGACTGAGTTCGTGGAGAACAGACTCAATGAGCCCTCTCCATCTGTCAAATGAGATAAAATCTTGCAGAGTCAGGCCCAGGAGCATGTTCAAGATGCTGTACAATAATACACAGATCTCATCTAAGGCTACATTATTACAGGCAGCCTGTATGCCTGGCTATCAGGAATACTGTGGACAAATGAGGTGTAATGTTGTCTGTCTAAGTAACTCTGAACTGCACCTTTTAGTCCAAAGTAGATGTTTAGGCCACGTCGGTTTTCCTTTCTCGTGCTTATACGATGAGATTTTTGAAAATGTCACGAAGCACAGTGTGTTTAAACTCCAGACACAGCAGACGGCAAATTATCCTGCTCACTGGGAAAGAAAGAAAAACAAGCCCTCGGTGGACCCTCCATTGTATTTACCATCATTCATTTGTGTTTGTTCAGGTGTAACTCTTTCATGGGGAACTCAGCGGTGCAGAAGAAGCCTCAGTCCAAGCCCAAGAAGCCTCACCTGTCAGGACACAAGGGAGGCAGCAGCTCCCGAGAGCCGCAGCCCAAAAGACTGGAGGAGGTTTACACTGCACTCAAACAAGGCCTGGAGTGAGTAACTCATATGTTGATGTGCAATTACACACACATTTTGTAAACTCATCAAATGTTCTAGAGTAATCGTTTCCTTTAAGGCAGGCGAGAGTATCTGTGAGTGAACAGTTCCAGTCCTTAATGTGCACATTTACAGCTTGTTGACATTTTCTGCTCCATATATTCACAGAACTGCACAAATGTTTATATACTGTCAGCTGTCAGTATGTACATATTATTTTCATTATCTTCTAGTGCATTTACACCTTTACAATTCTATTACTTTAAGAGCTGAAATGATTAAATCGATTGTTGAGAAGCTGAATGTCAGAGAATTATTTGGCAACAATTTTGATAAATTAATTAATATAATAATTCATCGCTTTTCCAAGTGAAAATGTTTGCTGATTCCACTTTCTCAAATGTAAGGATTCAATGCCTTTATATGGTAGTTTGACTTGTTATTGACCAAAAGATTCATTGATTAATATGCAGATTAATCAACAAGAAATGCATTTGTATGAGACCTAAGTGTTTTCTTTTTTCTGCCTTATAGTGAGTATCTGGAAGTTCATCAGACAGAGCTGGACAAACTCATGTCTCTGATGAAGGACATGAAGAGAAACTCTCGCCTGGTGAGAAACGACAGCACGTTCATTTACGTTACGTCACGTTTGTGATGTCACACCTTTTTTTTAATTGTCATACAAATGATGCTACATCATATGCAATCATTATACATCAAGGACAGTGTAATGGATTCACACATGGCAACATCTCACATTTTTATTTGCCACAGTCCACACACACACACGCACACACATACTGTACACTTAGAGAATCACTGGAAAGAGTGTTTAATAGGATCTTTTCTTGATGCCAGACAACTGCAGTCTACTTTGCATTACTTAAGCAGCCTGAGACTGACTGTGTGTGTGTGTGTGTGTGTGTATTTTCTCTCCTCAGGGAGTGCTGTACGATCTCGACAAGGTGAGTTGACGGAGGGGAGGGTCCACTGTAACAAGCGCTCCAAGTTTGGTGTGTATTGGGGAATCTTTGATGTAGAAAGAGAGAGAGCTGAAAGGAGGGTGAAGAAACAGCTGAAGGCAGAATAAAAGAGGGAGGAAGGACAGAGTGGAGAAGTGAAGGGCTGCAGGAATAATGTAGAAAAAAAGATGCAAGAGGGAAAAGTGGTTGATGGGCCAGTAAGGAGAGACAGGACTGCAAACTGGGCCTCATTATATCCTGTGGTATGGACGTATAAATCATTATTTTTACAGCTGTAAACCATATGTAGCCACATTCTCCTGAGCGGCAGTAAATCTTGTGCTGTGTCTGTCTTTTTTTGCAGCAAATCAAAACCATTGAGAGGTACATGAGACGTCTGGAGTTTCACATGAGCAAGGTAAGCACTGATTTGTGATAAGAGTGTATTTTTCAAGGATTGTTATGATTTTGTCAGTCTCTACACCAGACGAATTGTCTTGAGTTCAGCACTGAGTCTTCAGTCTGATCCATGTCCTGCCTGTCTGTGTGGCACCTTGGAAAGCATAAGTGCTGTTGACAATGTTTCATCTCAAAACCCTCTTTTACCCAAGCCTCTCCACAACTCTGGCATCCACACTAACACTCAGGAGCTACAATGCTGCTGCATATTTCTGCCTTTTTTTTTTTAAAGCAGTAGTTAGACTTTTTGATGTTTATTCACTTTCTTGTCAAGAGTTAAATGAGAATAGTGATACCAGTCTCATACAGACAGGTTAAAAATGAAAGGGAAAAACCAACATAAAGTGCCTTATTAAAGTGCTGGGGCACCACAAGTTGCCAGATCAGCTTCAGTGCACCTTAACAATGATTCTTCAAGTGTCTGGAGCTCTACTGGAGGGATGGAGCACCATTCTTCCACAAGATATTCCTTCATTTGGTGTTTTGATGATGGAGATGGTGGAGAGAGCTGTTGATCTAAAATCTCCCGCAGGTGTTCAGTTAGGTTGAGATCTGGTGACTGTGGAGGCTATAGCATATGATTTACATCATTTTCATACTGATCAAACCATTCAGTGACCTTCCTCTCGTATGCATGGGGGTGTTGACCTCCTATTGTTCTACTCATTTTTCATTTGATTTGTCACCTGCCTGTATCTGTATGGTAAATATGAAACTGCAGCCAGCAGCTGGTTAGCTTAGCTTGGCTCAGATTAGCGCTTAGCTTAGCATAAAGGCTGGAGACCAAAGGGAACAGCTTGCCTGTCTCTCTTCAGAGGTAACAATCCTACTTGATTCAATTTCAGTTTCTAGGTAAGGTTGTGCTATTGTGCCGCATTTCACTGACTTTTCAAAGTTAGCCTCAGGAAGGATTTTTTTTGCTGCCAGGTTAGGGTGGTGTTCCTGGTCTTGTCAGGTTCATGTGTTGGTGTATTAGATAAGTTTCCAGCAGGTTGAGTGAAAAGCTTCCCCACCAGGGTTTCCAGGAAGAGGAACTTTTCCCCTATATCCTCTTTTATGTGGTGTCCTCCAGGTTGCTGGTCGGGTGGGGACATTAATCTCCTGCAAGGTTGCAAGGCATTGTGACTTTTCTTCCACATCCCCTTATTGTAGCCCTGTAACGGCCTCCCTCGCTGTGCGTCAACTCAGACGTGACAGCAGGCAATCAGAACACACACGCCCAAACAACAGCGCAGCTCCAAAGGTAACCATGGTTACCCGAAGATGGGAGTCTTTGAACTCCCGAGGAGCTCTTGGGTGATGTTAACCCTTTATGTTCACCTACATCCTGACAGACAATAAAAACTCACCTTCAGATGTTTAAAAGCAAACATGTTACACAACAATGCAGCACAGGACAAAGACACGGTTCTTGGACACATTTGTGGCTTAGAAGTGTTTCTGAAGGGTTGAAGGCAACACTGAATCTAGGTCAGGCCAGTTAGTAGGCTACAGTGAGGAGCGATTGACAGGGTCCTTAAAGACAAGAGGAAGAGATGGAGGGAACATAGAAAAAAGCTCTGATGAGTGGTTTTAAAATAGGTGAGGCTGTCTCAGGAAGTTAGGTAATAATGTATCTGCAAGTGTTTGCCACTTTGACTTCAATATCAAAGACAAATCACAAGCAGATTCAACAGATGTGCTGCCTTGTGAGATTGTCACAGGATGCAGTTAAAACAAACACACACAAATCTTTTCTCTTAGAATCCAAAATTACTCTGAAGCTCTTCTGTTCTCTTCAACTCTGTACAAAAATAGATTTGAATGCACTTGTAAATATTTGAAATAGTGAAGGAGCAACTGATTTATTTTGCCGGGCAGGTAAAAAGCCTCAAAAGTCAAAGCACAGCTAAAAAGTAAGTTAAATCTGGTGCTTACTGTGTTGTTACTTTCTAAATTTATACCAGTGCTCCTTTATGACTTTGTGCAGGTTATTGACTGTGGATAAAATAGTTCTTAAAATTCTCTAATCTTTGGACTGAGAATTGATTTCGCAAATTCTTTGTCAATATTTGGATCTATCAGTTGAAGTTTTACTCCTGGAGTTTCTGTGCATTATAGATATTGTTTAAATATTATTTTACTGCCAGAAACAGTCCTGTCGTGTAGTTCATGTCCTGACTTTTTCCAACAAAGGTATCTGAAAAATTTTGATGCGCCATCAGGTTTTATACAAACAGGAAAAAAGTTTTAATAATGACTCATTTGTAATTGATATTCTACATTTTAACTTAAAATGTACATTTGAATTATTAAGTGAATTGGGACAGAAGAAATGCATCTGGATTCATGAATACAACTAATACCAGTACCAAGGCCACTAGCAGCCCTTGATGCCTCCTGTCTGGCCCATAAACAGCTATTGCTTTTACACACATACACACACACACACACACACACACACACACAGGACAGGTCCATTTTCCAAAACATCAGCATCAGCAGATAGCTATCGAGTGAGATCAATTGTAGGGAGTCCAGCTAAGAGAATCGGTCAGCCACAAAAGCATCGAGGTCAGGAAATTAACTCTCTCCCTCTCACACACAGACACACAAAGAGGAGGCCTCATCCTTATATAAAGAGTGGTTGTAGTTGTGAACTGATGTTGCGATGATTCAGAGAAAAGCCAGTTGTGCTTGTAGGTGATGTGCTTTGTAAATTGATCAGATCTTTATTCATATATAAAAGATCAATAATATTGCTGTATATGTGTATGCCGGCCGGTTAAGTAACAAGAAATACTTATTTTTGAGGTAATTTACAAACTATCTATATAGAGTTTATTCACCAGAGAACACTGACAAGATCATCTTTATTTGTTCACAATTAGTGTAAAAACTAATTGCAGATAGTAAAATTTTTCTTTTTTTTTTTTTCGAACCCCAAAATATCAGTGTCAGTATCGGCCTCAGAAAGCCAGTATCAGTTGGGTTATTTTAGCATTATAAAGCTTTCAACACACTAATTATGGCCTAGCCAAGCTTGCACAACAGGACAAAAAAGGAAGAGCACTTTTGTGTGCTGATAAGCCTTTGTACAGAGGAAGAAGGGGCCATCATCACCTTTATATTTTTGCTGTCAGAGTGATGAGCACTTCAGAGATTAAAAAAAAAAGAAAAAAGAAAAGAAGCTCCCTCAGTAGAGTGATATACAGGAAATAAGTCAACAATGACTCTTGTGTGCAGGACAACTGGAATACCAGATATGAGAATGAATGTGTGTCAATGACTGTTACATCAGTTGAGTGTTTTGTCATTAGATGAAGTATATTTTCAGTGATGTGAAAGCAGCACATGCACTTCACCTCATCTCAGGACAGGACAGTCAAAACAACTCCTCACAGCTGATCAGTCAGCAGCTATGAGAGGACGTTTCAGTGTTTCAGCAGCTGTGAGTTACAGTAAGTGTGTACGTGTTTTTGTCAGTGTTTGTGCGTAGGCTCAGGCGTGTCTCTTTGTGCAGGACAGCTGCCGTGAGGGATGACTTAACAATCATCCATCAGCAAGTTGTTAGTGAGTGAATGTGTGTGTGTGTGTGTGTGTGTGTGTGTGTGTGTGTGTGTGTGTGTGTGTGTGTGTTTGGGACTCACATCAGCCCACTCTTTTGTTCCTGTTCGTGCTGCTGGCTGCCTGCAGATGTCTGAGCTGTAATTGGCACACATGGAGGAAGCAGGTGGCGCAATACAACCCCTATGATGTCCTGCATGGGATAGGGTCTGCTGTGTGTGTGTGTGTGTGTGTGTGTGTGTGTGTGTGTGTCTGTCTGTGTGTGTGTGTGTGTCTGTCTGTGTCTGTGTTGGCTACTAGTATCAGCAGGACGTCATTAAATAGACGACTGACAAGAGATTGAAGGTGAGAAGAGCGGCTGCCAGACGCCTCCTCTTCCCCCAAGAGAGAGAAATCGTGTGTGTGTGTGTTAACCATGTGCCAAATTCAATCCAAAAATGAGTGTGAATACTTCACATGTGATTATTTTTTATTACAGGGTTTTTTTGCCTTCCCCTCCTCTCTTGAATGCTAATCCCACCACCAACACACACACACATGCCCACAGATCCCCAGAGAGGGGCTTGTGTGTTTGATGCTGTTTGATGTGGCCCGCCTGTTTTAATCTGCTTATAATCACTCGCCCCCTGGCAGAAAGTGTGTGTGTGTGTGTGTGTGTGTCCATGTGTGTGTGTGTACCATTATCCTCTGATTCAGGATAATGGCCATATCTTAAGAGGATTCCTGCCATATCCTAAAGATTCTCCGCTCATATTCAAAATCCCACAGTTTAAAGCCAGATATACAGTAGATACAGAGACGATCCTTTAAAAACTATCACACTTAACTCTGGTCATGCTGTTAAACCACCAAACCGCATCTTAGGATGCACATAAATATACAAAGAATTGGAAGAAAAATATATATTTCACCTTTAATAGATGTGAACACTATTATCCTCACCCTGGGCATAATTGATTCTCCAATAAAGATTCTACTTTAATCCCTCGCTGGGTCTCTGAGCCATCACAGGTTATGTCATCCTACTGAGCTGTAATTAATACAGGGACTCTGAGTGCAGAAGAGGACTTGATTCAGAATACATTTACATTTAATATCTGTTAACATCTGGTAAAAGTTAATTAAGAAGGTTCAGATGTTCATTTCTAACCAGGTGTGCATTTGTTTTGGGAACAGCCTTTTAAACAAGCACACTAGTGACGGAAAGAAATCTTTTATTTATATTGAGGTTATTGATATTTAGTTACACATAAGCCTAGCTTTGTCTCAGTAATAGAGTTTTTGTAGTGCTGCAGCTAACAATTAGTTTCATTACCAATGAAATTGCTGATTTTTTTTTCTGATAAATGATTTGATCTGTAAAAGGTCAAAACATAGTAAAAACATGTGCCCCAAAATATGCAGTTTAGTATCATGACGGACACAGAAAACCAGCAAATAATGGCATGTGAGATGCTGTCACCTGTGAATTTGGGGTATTTTTTTAAAAATTGTTGCCAATTAATTTACTAATTAATCTAAAGGTAATTGTTTCATCCTTATTTTTTGTGTGATAGTAACGTGTGGCTTGTTAGATCCATCTGAACAAGTTCTTCACTGATTCAAGCACTTAATAAGGCGATAAGACAAAGAATTAAATGTACAGTCAGTCACTCACTCAATCTAAGGAGGGGGTTTATGACAGATACACTGTGTACTGTATGCCTGTGTGTGTTTGTGTCTGAGACTGTGTGTATTGCTGCTTCTTTCTTTTGCCTGTGTGTTTTTTCACACACTTCATCTTTCTTCTTGTGTTCAGGTTTCTTTCTTTTTCTTTGTTTGTGTTTTGCCTCTAATGTTCCTTCTGTTTCTGGGGTGAAATGTGCCCGAGGCGCAGCAATATGCTGATGGCCGTCCTCTGGGGTGGAGCTTGGCTGACCTTCAAAAGGACATTTTCTTGAAGGCAGTAAGAGGCTATTGTAATTGGGGACAAAAATTAGCTTAATTAGCTGATAATGATGTGATTACTGATTTCCAGAGAAGAATGATGGCTATTCATCAGTTCCAGTTTGTGAAAGCCCAATTTTTTTAGGGAGCGGCTCACAATTTTCTTCAAATGAGTAACTCATTGTAGGCGCCTACTCCTTTATGTGAGTGCAGTGACATTGTATTTCTCGACCTTACCAGTGAAAGAGTTTACTTGGATGAATGTGTGTTTCTTTTAAATCCATCTCCGCTTCATCCATCAACCACCGCTGCTCATCCGCTGCGCATGTTTTCCTTTGTTTTGTAGCAAACAAATGTGTTTTAAAGCTGTCGAGCTCTGTACCAGCTCCATACCAATCAGAGAGCTGAGAATAACAGTTGTGGTTGGAGAGTGTTTTAGAGCTGGCTCAGCTCAGCTGCTGCAGCCCCGCCACATACACCACATACCACAGACAGACAGACAGGGCTGGGTCCCAGTCAGGGTAGAGGGTGCTGGTTGGTTTGAGGTGGGATGAGGCCGGGTGTCTTTTTGTACATATGTGTGCCAACATAAGTTTTTATAGCATCATCAGGCTACACGACCCATCCTCTTCAACAAAAACATCCCACTGCAAAACCACTTTTACTTTTTACCCCTCGTCAACCCAACCACCACAGTAAAAACATGCTCTCCGTACACATGTAAACATGTCCACATGCACATTCACAGTCTGTTCTCACAAACATGCTGGCAGTGTTCGGTTCAGATGCAAAGATGCACAAACAAACACTCACAGAAGCTGTTAGGATGGCAGGAGCCAGAATGGCCCATTTTCTCTCACTTCTCCCTAATGAGTGCCATAAAGAGCACGAGGCATCAATATTTCAGCGCTCTCGTCAGGCAGGCTGCAATATTTCCCTTTGATGAGGCTCACCAGAGGTGTTTTGTTTTGCCCGGCTGCCACTCCAATCATATGTGGATTCAGGAAGCCAGAAAATTAAGACAGACAGGGCCCCGAAACTCCTGATAGTTTGTGGTTTCTGGGAGGCATCAGCTTAGTGACTCAGCAATATTTACCTATCCTCAAGTCTCTTCTTGTCTCCCTCTGTCCAGTAGAATTGATGGAGACTTACTTTTGATTTGGGAGGATCACAATTTTAACTTTTTACATGTTGCTTTTGATACTTAGTGTACAGAAGTAAACAAAAAGTTATTAGAAAAAATTTGAAAACAGTGTTTACTTTATAAAAGACAAAATGAACAAAGGTAAGGACACTTGACAAAAGGAAATGTCAGATGTTGATACCTGACACCTGACACTGATGCTCTTTAAACAGATGATTTTATGCCATAGATTTACAATAATTATTTGTAGTGCTTTATATAGTAGACTACTTTTCTAAACAAAGTGTTTGACAGTATAATAACACAGTGAAACAATTAAATATTCTAAGACAAAATATGAGAAGAACAGAATAAAACATGAAAAATCTCCCAGTAAACCCATTAAACAACACAGGTTAGCACAGAGATACACAAGTAAAAGTAGATGCAGAGTTCAGAAAGCTGATTCCTTTACCAATGGGTTCAACAGAATTATTACTGCCGTGGTTACAACATCATCTTTATCTTAATGATTAAATTCCTGCTCAGTCTCCAACATTTCAGGCCACAGTGAGAAAGCAGGATGTTGATGGAGTCCCTGCGGGTTTGGGTTAGATCAGACTCTGTGCAGCAAACTGGAGTTGGGCAGACGTCTCCAAACTAGCGCTAAACGCCGTCTGTTGTTGTTGCCCCCCCCCCGCTTTGGGAGTGTCCCACCGGGGTTGTGGACCGGGACGGTGCAGGCGTCTGCCGCCACTGGAGGCTACAGTTACGCTGATACATACCAGCTGCGTCTGCTCACTGTCAGTTCAGTTCAGTTCAGGACGCTTTTCTCTTCAGTTTATCAGGTCATCTGGTTGTCTCGTTTTACCATTGTCTTTCTGTCCGTACCTGTAATTTTTGCTCCACCACCTTATGTCATTTCTCTCTGTAATAACGTCTTTCATTGGTTCCTCATTTGTAGCCTCTTTTTTTTTTCTCTCTGCAATCTGAACGTTGTGAAAACCCCTCAGTCACAGTGGGACCTGCTATTTTATCTTTTCGAACATTTCATCAGTTTCACTCTCAATAATGTCTGCTTTTGCTCTTGTTGAGGGCTCGATGATAAAAGTAACATCAGGGCTGAGTTACTGAATACTACCCAAGCTTAAAGCTGTGTTGGGCATCCTCGAATGAATCCCAGTGAGATGTGAACACATCCAGAATAATTTAGATGGCAGTTGGAAGTTTTTAGGGAGTTTGCTTCCTGCCCAGGGATGTTTTGATGTAACGTATGGAGGCTTTCAAACTTCAAAGACTTGCTTCATTTCATTAGTGCACAAGTTTCTTCTCTCTCTTTCTCTGGTGAGCTTGGTTTGCACTAATGAATGAGAAAGTTTGCACATGTGATGAATGTGTGCTTGTCCCTCTGTGTTTGTGTTTGTGTGCGCTCAGGTGGACGAGCTGTACGAGGCGTTCTGCATCCAGAGCCGTCTGAGGGAAGGTGCCAGCCGGATGAAGCAGGCCTTCTCCTCCTCTCCCTCCACTAAAGGCACCAAGGAGAGCATCGCAGAGGTCAACCGCCGGTACAAGGAATACACCGAGGTACCGGCATAGAGAGTGTGGGGAATACTGCACATTTTTCAGGGGAAATTGGTGTAAAGATTATGTTTCACTATACCAAAGTCATATGAAGTAATGCTGGTGTGCTTGTGTGGAGACATTGGCTTTAGTGAGAAAGGATGCAATATTCTATGATATATAGCTGACAAAACTCATAATACACTATATGAGACAGATTACTGCTTACACTGATTTGTAAACACTAATATGTTAAGTCATACACTTGTACAATGACCTTTAAGTCCCAATAACACACACACACACACACACACACACACCTGTTGTCACCTGTCGTCACCTGTCCTGAGGGCTTAGAGCAGCCGTTCTGCCTCGTCTGCAATTCAGCGTTGACTGGCTTTGTCAAAGTCTGTCGAGATAACTTGATTGCTATTGTTGTTGCTGTCTTGTGAGACAAAGTGCTGTTTATGTAATCATGTCATATCTCCCCCGTTTCTCCAGAACATGAGCACATTCGAGAGCGAATTGGAGAACCTGCTCGGGGAGTTTCATATCAAAATGAAAGGTGAGATAAAAATGTGTCTCGAAAACTGACATGTTTGGCAAAATCATCAGGAACCAAGTGGGAAAAGTCCTTATTGTTGTCTGGATCAAAGGTCACAGCTTTGATCCAGACAACAAGGAATATGTCCATTAAAAGTCATGTGTACTGTAGTGCAACAGTTATTGTAAATCATGCAGCAAAATACTAAAGTCACTTAAAAACAAAAGAGCTTTCTTTTTTTGTTTGTTTTTTTTTAAAATCCATTTCCTCTCTGACAGGATTGGCAGGCTTTGCGAGGCTCTGTCCTGGAGACCAGTATGAGGCAAGTTGTTTTTTTTTTGTTGTTGTTTTTTGTAACACAGGGATGTTTCTCTGCCTTCAGGCTTAGTTTTTTTGTGTTTTTTTTTTTCCACCACCTTTCCTTCTCTCAGATATTTATGCGGTACGGTCGTCAGAGGTGGAAGCTGAAGGGGAGGATTGAAGTGAACTCCAGACAGAGCTGGGATGGAGATGAGATGGTGTTCATGCCTCTCATCACTGATCTCATCAACATCAAGGTACTTGACTGCACTGCTTCTTGTCACAGCAAACCACATCACAGGTCCCACCCTATTTGCTGTAGATACACATCTCTTTCTGATTTCTTATCCGGAGTTAAGGATGATAATACAGGGTATATAGGTGCGATACGAAAAACCACAACTTGTGCCTTATGGTCAGAAGCAATTGACAGATTGTTTTCCAAGCATGTTGAGTTAATATACTTGGTTTTTGGCCCAATCAGGTGACAGAACTGAAGGGCCTGGCCACTCACATGCTGGTGGGCAGCGTCATCTGTGAGACCAAGGAGCTGTTTACTGCCATGCCCCAGGTGGTGGCCGTGGATGTCAACGACCTGGGGACCATTAAACTCAACCTGGAGGTCACGTGGTAGTAAGTAGACTCAATTGCTCTTTTATGCATGTCACCGTATTTGTTAATATACTGTAGATTGATATGTGGTTTATTTAGAAAATATATATTTTCTGGCTGCCATTATTTGACAGTCAGAGTAGAGAGACAGTAAACATGAGGGTATAACATACGACAAGTAGGTTCTTTAGATTACATGGACATTTCATACAATGAAAAATATTTTAAAAGCAGTTTCATCACTAATATATATATATAAAATTTTTTTTACTTTTTTGGTGGGGGGGCTCGATGTACTTGATTTGGCAGAGTAGCAGCAAAACACAGCTGAACAGATGGTGACTCTGTGTTTGCCCTGCCCTCTGCCTTTGCCATTCATTAACTTCATTTAAGGCAATTTAAGGTTTTGCCAAATATATGTATCGATGAACACATGTACACATTAACTCAAAGCATCAAGTCTCTAAATAAAAAATGACATTTATTATGTGAAGATAATGATATATATATATATATGCCACTGAGAAACTGAAAATGGTTGATTATTTTGTGACTGTTTCATTGTGAGTTTTAAGACATAATAGAGATTCATCTATTTACATTTTATTGTAATGCAACTAAAGTTTCAGCAACCTTTCAGTGGGCCGAGCATATTTTATTTATGAAGGGGATATATTTTGGGTTTGCAGAGCCTTCAACTCTCCTGATGCTATCACCACTGGGTATGGAGGCTTGTGAAATACAGTCTCTAATTATTTTGGTCCTTGCACAGTCTGTTGCTGGACAGTCCTTATGTTTAGCTGCACAAGAAAACCTACAGTCACTGTTGTTAGTGGCGTAGCTGTAAATTCAGTGTCGACATGACTTATAGTTCCCTGCCATCTGGTGGAGAAACATGTTATAGTAACTGGATAAATCCTGCTCTGTCACAACACCAAATGAATGACATCACTCATACAGCGTGTAGGCATAGGTAAATGACTCGGTTTTATTCCTCCCATTCAGCCCCTTCGATGTCGAGGACCTGACTCTGTCGTCTGGCAACGTGAGCAAGGCCACAGCTCTGCAGAGACGAGTGTCAGTCTACAGCCAGGGAACGCCAGAGACCCCCACCTTCCAGGACACCTCCTTCTTTGTGAGTCCAACACACACACACACACACCTCCTGTCAGCCTCATTGGTGTGGTAGGACACAGTAGTTTTTGTGGGTACTTGTAGTTCTTAGCTCATTGTGAGATCCTTACGCACTAACCCGAGAAATTCTGATTATGGTTCACAATTTTTCTGTTGATGCATCATGCCTATGTAAACAATGCTAGCCCTACCCCTGACTAACCCTCACCCATTTCCCTGCTATCCCCCTTCACTTTGCATTTCCACATCAAAACCCCCTTACCCACACTCTTGTCCCACTTTACTCGTTTTATCCATCCCTCCTGTGTATCCAACTCACCTGCCCTCACTCAAACACCCAACGCCTTGTCCCATTTACCCACGTGCATTGTGTAAAGAAGTGGCGGCCATATCCCGTGGAGCGCCAGCGCCTCTCCTTCCTGCACATGCTCCGAGACACCCTGCTAGAGAAGCTAAGGCGCAGTCGCTCATTTGGTGACCTGGCCTCACTCCGGCCAAGGCCCAAATCCAGTCTGGAGGTCTATGTGAGTGTGCTGTGGGTCCCCCCCCCCTTGATCCTCTTAACCTGACTCTTGTGTGCCAGCCTGCATCACTGACATGATGGGGATGTTCTCCTCTTGCTGGTGTGGACACACTTGGGCTTGTCCAGTCCCTCTCTGTGGGCTGATGAATGCCATGTGTGGTTGTTTGCATGTTTATTTGCATGACATGCTGTAAGCTGTCTGTGTTCCCGTTATGATTTTCTGCCAAGATTTACCTCACTGTGATTCTATCTTGGTTGATAAAATCAGGTCATAAGAATCTAGAGTGAAAAAGTAAATTATACTGAATCTTTTTCTTTTTTCTTACATGCACTGATTTTAAGCTACAAGCTCAGTCTTTATCTTCCACATATTTACTTTCCTGTCTTTCCTTTCAGTCCACTTTACCAGATGATGTCTTCGAGAATGGCGGCTGTGGCGTGGCCGAATGCAAGCGTCTCTCCTTCACCTTCTCTGACACCTCTGGATCCACGCCCAGCCCCAGCCCCGCCCCGAGCTCCCACTCCCCCGGCCAGTCCAACCCGGAGATCACGGTCACTCCTCCAGAGACAGAACCATCGTCCACACAAATCCTCCCAACAAGAGAGGACTCCATCGCAGAGGAGCATTTGGTGGAGGAAGAGGAGGAGGAGTACGAAGAGGATGGGGAGACAGGTAGTAGGGGAAGTAGAGGAAGTAGAGGCACTAGCACCAGCCTTGCCAGCGATGAAGCCGAGGCAGCGGAGGACTCAGAGTGGGAGCGCACCGAGTCCCAGCGAAATTCTGGCTCCAACTGTGGCTCAGCTGCTCCATCCTTGTGCTCTGACAGCCACCTGTCTACAGTGGCTCCAGAGGATGTTTTCCTGGATCACGCTGACGAACTGAAACCTGTGGAACTGGACACAGAGGAGGCCGGCAGCCTGACCAGGCAGCTTGTGAAGCGGCTGACGTCTTCTGAAATTGTGCCACCCTGTGGGAGTTCTACCGAGGGCGCAGGAAGCCTGAGCTGGGCAGGGGAGGGGAGCAGGGCGTTCCTGGAGAGCAGCCTGGAGGAGGCCATCCACAGCCTGCTGATGAGGCTGGAGTCACTGACTCACCGCTGCCGAGAGCTGCAAGACCTGGAGCAGGAAGTGATGCGCCTGGAGGACCTACTCAAGGTGACTGCACCTTTAATATGTCCCTTTTACATTTACACATTTGGACACGTTGACCCAGAATGAACAAACTAGATTTTTTTTATCATTTGCCCAACATGGTAACTATTTACATTACATGCTTTTTAACCCCTTCTCTTCATCACATCCAACTTGCCTAAAGTGCCTTCTGATAATCCACTAATGACATAGAGAAATGCTGACATACAAAAATAGATCATATGGTTAAGTTTCAAAGATAGATGTTTATTTTTCATAGAAAAATGTAACACCTCATAGTATCAACAGACCTGAGCTTTTATTTTGAAGGGCATCTCTATGATGCATCTGATGTACTGTCAAATCTCATAATATACTGTACGTTGATGAAATACCTACAGTACATGGGATGGACTCTAAGTTTGGAAGAGGGTTACTAACCCACTATCTCCTCCCCTTCTACAGTGTCGTCTCCCGGGCCACAGAAGCAGATCATCCAGCCTCAGTCTGACAGTGGAGAGTGCCCTGGAGAGCTTCGACTTCCTCAACACCTCTGACTTCGATGACGAGGACACCGGAGACGACAACGCCGTCCTCAGCATTCCCCAACAGAGGTCTCCGCTTTTCGATGCGGACGGAGAGAGGATCGGGTAAGTGAGAGACATTTTATATTTGTGGGAGGGATATTTATCACATTGTGTCAGTGTATCTTGGCGTTTCATTCACAAATGCATGGTACTGTTTTTAGAGATGAAAAATGGGTCGTCACAGACCGGAAATCATTCTAAGAGCTTTTGATGCTTTATTTTAAGTCAGTAATTCATTGATTAAAGCAATGTTATCCAGTCATGTGCAAAAATAACATGAATATTCAGGATTTTACTTTTACAAAACTGAACTGCAAAAAACCCATCTTATGCTAAATATCCAATTTTGTTCTTGTAATTCACTGTTTGATTGGACAGAATCTGTATTATTATCTTACATCACAGCAACACTCAATTGAAAACCATTCGATCATGAGTACAGTAGTTCTGTTCGATGCTGCTGCTCGGTGGTGACTTTTGGTGTGTACTTCTCAGGGGCCAGCATCCAGAGGCCAGAGGACATCTGAGCGAGGCCCTGACAGAGGACACTGGGGTTGGCAACAGTGTGGCTGGAAGCCCCCTACCGCTTACAACTGGAAACGAGAACCTGGACGTGGCCATCGTCATCCACCTGCAGTACTGTAATCACCTCATACAGGTAAGAGCTCCCTCTGACTTCTCAAAACAAATGTCTCTTACAAATGTTTTATTTTGGCAACATCAAACAGTACAATCCATAAAACCAAAAATTCAGTCTAACGTGCTTTTAACTCTTCATGTATTCTAGTTGTTGACGAGTAGGGTGGGTGTGTGGCAGCGTCGCAGCCTGCTCCTCAAACTGTCCGGACAGACTCAACTGTTGGAGGAACTTGCAGAGATCAGTGTGGACAGACTGGGAGCTATTACATCTGCTGCTGATGGTAGGTACCAACCGCTTTGGCTTATTGGTAAATGCGCAAAAAAATAATCAGCATTCACAAAAAACTCTCTAGTTCGGGGGGGGTTTGTAGCATCTGACCTTCTGTTCCATCCTCCTCCTCTCAGTTCTCCCGGGCCTCGCCGAGCGCCCGGAGCTGATGACTCTGTGGTCAGAGTGTAGTGGGTCTGCAGGTCTTTTCCACACCACACTGGACAGAGTGTTCAAACACATGAACCAGTGCTACATGGCAGTGCTGCAGGAGAGACACCCACGCGGCGCTGACACAGGTTGGCTCATCTGCTATTTTCTTTCTGAAAACAGACCACAGGTTACACTGCAGTTGCTATGAATATATTGTGGCTGACAAATTAGATTAGATTAAAACAGTGCAAATATAGCTGCAGTAGGCTAGAAATATGAGTATTTCCAATTTTCTTTTCTCTCCAGTGATTGGCATTGTAGTGGGTGAGATGATTGACAGGAATGACCTGGTGACGTCACACAATCCTCCAGCCTCTGCTCTGTCCCAGGATGTCCTGACCGTGTTTCAGTTCCACAGCTACATCTTACAACACGAGGTGCAAGATATGGAGACGCACCTGCTGCACCTGGCCAGAGAGGGTGAGCAAAAGTTGTGATACTTGCACGTATTTGTAGAAAACATAGGTTGAGATTTTTCCTAAATAAAGCAATCATTAGAACTGTTTGCAAATCAACTGAGCAGCTGAAACTGTGTAGACATGTTTTATATAAGAATATGATACAATAAGAATGATGGTGTTACTGATACATAGCAGTGTTCAGTGACCATGTTACACAGAATAGATAAGGCTCCTCATCTTTGGTTTTTACTGATTTTTGTCCCCCAAAAAAACACTTTCTGTAAAAGGAGCACAAAACTTTAAATTAAATTTCACCATAATTTTAAATCCACATGTACTCAAACTTACCTGCTCCAAAAGGACTTTTATCACCACCTGTAAACCAGCTGTTCAGTTCAAAAGATGCTTCCACTAAAAAAAAAAGAAGAAAATTGAGGGATTATTCTGTTTGTTAAATAAATAAAAAAAAGCTTTAGTAACTAAAATAAACCCTAATAAATTTGTAGATGTTTTTAAAAATAGACAGAATAATGAGTCAGATATGTCAAGCTCACAGCTCATGTCAACACAGAAAACGCTTATGCTTGTTCTACAATACATGGTTTCATTTTTAACGCGTGTACCTGTGTGTTTTTCTCACACTCAGAGGTGTTTGCAGAGGCTCTGTGCAGTGGGGATTATTCTCAGTGTCTAGCAGAGCTGGAGATGGTGCCTGTGTCGTCCCTGTGGCCTAAAAACAGCACCCTGAGGGCCCTGGCGTCCCTGCTCACTGCAGATGACCCTCAGGTCAACAAGGCAGCGGCCGACTACCTTTCCTCTGGAGCGTCGCGTGGCCATTTCAGGACCAGGGTTAGTAGCGCTAAAGAGAGGGGGCATAATTGAACCATTTATACCATTTCAATTAGACAGATGCTGCATGTCATGTCTGAACATTTGTGTGTCTACAGGCAGTGGAGTGCTATACCCAGGCGCTGTCGGAGGCTGGAGTTCAGAGCCAGAGAGCGGCTTGTTCAGCTCTCAGCTGTCTGCAGGTAAGTGGCCTCTTACATTATCTATAGTTGTTTCAGATTGTGTTTAACATAGTACTGCTATTCTAATTCTAAAAGAACTACTAATTCAGTTTAATTACTTGGCATAATGCAAATAAAAGTTATTTGTAAACAGATCCACGGATTAGGCGCATATCATACGTGTCATACGTGTCATCATAAGGCATCGGCGCAATAAGCGAAACAAAACGCAGGTCATATTCTTGCTTCCTCCACTTCCGTACCATTGATTCATTAATGTTGAATTCTCTCGCAGCTGCTCTATTCCCATGTTCTAATGCGTAACTGATAGCCTTGAGTTTGAAATCCGCTTCATAAGCATGTCTTGTAACAGGTGGCATTTTGGGGTCCTCATACACACACCGTAATATTACCGGTATGTTGAAGCACAGTACCGGTACATATTACTCCACGAGGCTCCTGACTACGGTAGCCGTAATGCTCCGCTAATCCATCAAGCAGTACAGCTCCGTAGCTTACCAAAGTCGTACTAAAACATTTTGACAGATTTTTGAGCGCTGTGTACCACATAAAATCGGTTCGAGGTCAGTAAACACAACCAGAATTAATACATAAGGCCCACTGGATTATAAGGCGCACTGTTGATTTTTGAGAAAATTAAATGATTTTAAGTGCGCCTTATAGCCCGAAAAATAGGGTAATTAAAACAGAGAAAAACATCATCTCATACAACTAGATCATCACATTCTTGTATGCACTATGTACTTTATGAGTACTCACCTCAGAGACCTCTTCTTTCTGTCTGTCTGCAGGCTGTAGAGAGCATCAGGGCAGTGGTAGCACTGTGCGATTCAGCTGATGAGGAGCTTCGCCATGTTGCTATAGAAACGCTGCTCACATTTGGTAAGTGACAAAATTGATTAGAGTCAAATGTTGCTCCGCTTGGTGTTTTGCTACGCTTCTACAAATCACTGTTTCTGAATTACACTGTATACACAGATGCCACAGTCTACCTCACATCATAAAATAAAAATGAAAAGATAATAATAAAAGATGTTTATAAATGTGTGACGTATGAGTATAATACCAAGATAAATTTGTTTTCTTTTGCACAAACTTTTCTTCTGCCCTCTGTTGCCTTAAGATTTTAACAGTAAAAGATGATTTGGTGGCTTAAAGCTGAGATATTTTGTCATGAGTATCATTGCAGTCTGAGATATAATTCATAGGTAACGCCTTTGTTTGTTAACAGGTGAGGAGGGGCGGCTGGCGTACGAGCAGCTGGACACAGTGCCGGGGGAAATGATCCGCTTGGGCACGCGGCGAGGAAACGCCGTCACCACGGCCTTCTGAGCCACCGTGCCACTTTAGAGCATCACAGATTACACCCCAGCGGACCCGACCTCTGAAGGAAAAACACTGCCTCCCCCTCAGCTAGACACCGCACTGCACACCTCACAGGGCTGTTAATGACTGATCAGTTTATTGATCTCCCTATTGGAACAGATTTCCCGCACCACCACATTAGATCACTGTTGTTACTGATACTGCCTCCTTAAAAGGAACTAACACCAAACAAACTGTCTTAACCACAAAGACACACAACCTATAACAACCCCTGCACACACACACAAACACACTTAAAACTCCTTCACCTCCAATTTCGCACACCCCCACCCCTCCTACCCCTGCTTTCTGAGCCAGGCAGACCAGTCACGTTGAGTTTTAACTTGAGAGCACGAATTTGACTGGACACGAAGCCACTCCAAAGACTGTGTGGAAACTGGAGAATCAAGCAATGCATCTTCACCCTTTGCACAACCTCTGTCAACAAGCTACCCTCCACTGCACACAACTCTTGTTATCACTTATTCACTGATTTACTATCATCCTGGTTGTTACAGAGTCACTTGTGTGTCACGCAATATACTAACTATGATCTTTGTATAATCACTGTTTATCACGTTTTCAGTTGGTGGTTTTTTGCATTAGAAATTTTTTTTTTTTTTGGGCGCTTTCAGAAGATTTGCACTGTTGTATGGCATGTAAATATGGTATATTTTACACAGCTAGTGTAATATATGTGGTTGTATTCAAAATGTATTTTTAGGTTCTGTTTTCTAGTACGTTCCATTTTTGAGTTTCAGGGATTCTTGTATGGTCGAAAGTGTGTGTTTTGTGGCAAGAAGGAGCATTAACGAGTTCAGAATGGCTTCTAAGAGAAAGTGTTGGTAAAGTAGTTAAAGAGCAGTTTACAGTCTTGAAAAGATTTAGACCTCAGTTATCTCATCAGTGGAGAAAAAGATGAGTGCCCAAGGTTCACTCTTTCAGCAGTTTATGTCTCATACGTGCAGTTGAACAAGTGCAATTTTTCTATACATAGCTGATACGAGAAGACGTTTGATAGTCAGCCTTGACGAGGTCGAGCACGCAGGTTCTACAAATACCCTCTTTTGTAAATGTATTTTTCCTATCAGGTACAGAGCCAGTTGAGGGCAATAAATTCAGCTTAGGGAGTGTGAGAATGCACTTTTCTCAGCAGCTGTACAGAGAGGAGGATCTTTTGGGCAGAATATAGGTGTAGCCTCAGTTGTGGCCAACTGCACATTCATACAGTACATGAGCTAATAGCAGGATAAAGCTTTTATTGTGAGAAGCTGCAGAATGAAGTGTTTCTGTTTGGTACGTCTTGGGTCTGATTTTGATTCCCTGCACCCTAAACTGTAATGTGGGAACACTGACCCGAGGTCAGCATCTAATTCCAACTTTTCTCATTGTTAACTGTACTACTGAGTCTAGTGAGACGATAAAGCTCACATCTGTTCTCACATCTTATTTATTATTTACTCGTAATTCTAATATTCTTTGGAGTTAATAGTGCAGATGACATTGTTATGTAAATTAATTGTATATTTATGTTCTATTTTGGATCAGGTCTAGGATTTGAAATATAGTTTATTGTTTCAAAAGGCCTCCATGTTATTACCATGCAACTGAACTCATGCTTAACTTTAATTGGAGTTTATTTTGAAAGAATTATATTAGATGGATTATTATTTTGGAGACGATTAAGATTTGCTAATAGCATTATAGATTTTTTTTTTTTCCCTAAAAGGTTCCAAACATAAAGGGACATTATATATTAGAAATGTTACTTTATTACTTAGATTTATTGTAACCAAAGGAAGAATGAATTTTAAAATTGTCTTTTAATAAAAGCTCATAAATCATCACGGAGAATGTATTTTCAATACAACATTTGCATTTTGGCCAGAATACTGAGACTCGTCTTTAGAAGCACAACTTGAAAAATAAGACAAACCCATAATATATGAATCTAGCAACATTTGGTTCTAACTGCACAGTCCAAAGCCATATTGATTAAAAACAAGTGGTAATATTTTTCTGAAATGTATTTTTTTTTTTGTATTATAATCTGTAAATGTGTGAAGTTGTTACTAAAAGCTGAAGATGGTATTAAGTTTTTTTTCTATACAACCTTTTGCAAAACATGGTCCATATTTTAAGTACAGTTACAGTATTTTGGTCTAGTATCTAATTCACCCACTCATTCATTGTAATTTTTTTCTTTTTACAAACTTGCAGTTGACCAGTGTTATAAGTTGATCTGTTGACTGTTCAATTCCTAATCACCACAAAGTACAAGTTGGCAAAATGTGCACATGTTTAATTATTTAGAGACTGGTTTTAAGAATAACTTGGTGCATTTTTGCTAAAATTGAACTGTATCCATTTCTGTGGTCAGTAGCTTCAGTACTAATTCATTTAGTTGCATACTACTCTTCTCCATTGTGGTTAGCAGCATTTCCTCTGCTCATCAAAAGTTGCAATAAATTTTATTTTTGCATAATTAAAATAACAAATTTGGGGATTTCTTAAGTCTTAAATGTCTGTCAAGGCCAATGATTTTCATTTTTGTCAACACTCTCTTTGTTGAATGGATTTCATGTTATTTTAATCTATTTTATACTTCAATAATTTAGACAAACATGATCACATTTGTGGAATAGATGTACATTATACAACAAGTAGTTCCGGCCAAGCAATCTGATTGGTCAGCAAGACATTTAGAATGTGCTCAAATCAGCATGACAGCACGTCTTACTCATCACTAAAAATATTACTCCGCCATATACATTTTATTTTATTGGTAATAGTTGTATAATCACAATATTACACTCGAGGGTGTCCTTTAACATCATTTGAGCACAACAGTGATGCAATCAGGGCTGAGGCGCTTGCACGGTTAATATTGCTTAAGTAAATGCCATGTTGTTAACTGCATAGCTGGGCAGATATTCAAGAATGGATCTCTATGATTTTAGTCATACTGTATTATTTATTTTTTTTACATAAAAACAGCCCTGTTTTAGTCCACACGTTGCTTTCCTGCGGTGGCCCTGAAGGTTAAAGCACAATGACATTTCAAAAACACTACACTTCAGAAAACACTACAACTATTTGGAAAATGCTAGCTATATTTTGGAAAACATCTCTCCTACAGTTATTAAGACAGCTCCGATAATTTTGAGGTTCAAGACCTAAAGTAAACACTCAGTTTCTCTGTGTAAACAATGTAAAAGGGTGTAAAACCATTAAGAAGATTCCCCTGGATCCACAGTGAATATCCAACCTAAAGCTAACTTCACCGTCCTCATGTATGCTGTCACCTAGGCTAGACTTCCCTCAAACAATATGAAACACAACACAAACAATGTAAACAACTATTAAGCAGAAAACATAGCTACAAGTGAGCAGACAAAGTTGCACCCTGCAAAACACTTTTAACCTGCATTATTGTTGTGCATTGTTAAAGTTTAGGGGTAAAAACTAAGATGGAAAAGGGTTAGAGTAAAAGATGCTCCACATGTAATTATTACATCAATGTAACAGTTGTACCGAACATTTTCATTTGAACTGCAAACATCTACAACTCAGTGGATTTAATTAAACCAGGACTGGCACACAAGGCAGCACATATTCAAAGCAGCACAACACTTAGTATTGAGATATTTTTCTGCCTAAGTTTCAGTTTCTTCACTGATTAAGGTTTGAAGCAAAACGATTTCTTTAAAACGCAATTGTTAATGTGACCATATTAGTGTGAAAATGTGGTCCAGGTCCAGCATGTACACACTTACGAAAAGCAATCCCAGTGCGTCAGTTCAGCAAAAGCCAAGTGCTTCTGCCAGGTTTGTTTACTAAAAGCAAAACTAGATTTTTGCATCAACACATGCAGCCTGCATCTACTGACAACTGCATCCCATAGTCAAGCGACCTTGATTCAGCTGGTCCACAAATGTATTACCTACTCTACATTTCAAATGACTTGACTCATGCAAAAATGACAAACTTAAGTCACAAGATTTTTCTTCCTTTTTTAAAAAGTTTATTTTACACAAGATTCATGTACACAGTAGTGCCGAAACACTGCACAATTTTTACAGCGTAAACCAAAACACTAGACAGCCATGCTTCAAGTAGGCCACATCTAGTAGTGAGTGTAGCACAATCAGCCTTTTCACAGCAGACATTTTGATCATAGTAAAAGCACAGGTATTATGTGGTAACTCATGTTACTCTATACATCTCATCTGTGCTTTTAACTGACATGTCAAAGTCTTCCATGAAAATGGTCCATTCTGCCTTAGAAGTGACAAGTCTAGCAAAAGCTAAAAATCACTGAATAAAAGAAGTAAATCAGTTCCTGTCTGTTCAAGGCTTAAAATTCAACACATTTTAAAAGTATTCTGAACATATTACTTTGCAAAGTCACTTTCTTCAAATGGATGGCCACTTGCTGCTGAAGTAAAATCTGCTGACCTGTATAAAGACAAAGTCCCATGACAAGAGAGTTGTCACTTAGTCCTGCTTTGAGGCTCCTGCTTGTTCATGGTCTGAGGTCTCTTCTTCCTCTGCATCACTCAGACTGTGATCAGAATCCTCTTCCTCACTGTGACCTGCCATTTCACTGTCGTCGTCGTCATCATCATCCTCATCCACATCAAGGGCAATGTCCCTCAGTTCCTCTAGATTGTCTGGGCACTTCCCTGTCAGTCTCTGAAAAAGACAGTATACATAAAGTTTACATTAACAAAGAGGGGTCAGTGTAATTCAGATTTAATGATTGGGTAAAAAATTATATCTGAACATACAAAATGGAGTAGAGTTAGAGGTAGCTCTAATTTAAAAAAAAAAAAAATAAATAAAAAAAAAAAAGTACAAGTCAGTAAGGCTTAGATTCAAAACAGGACATGCTATGATTAAAATTATAACATTACTGTTTACACTAAATATCACACCATGAGTCACGTTTTATTGTCCCAAAACAGACTAGCAGTGTCAGTGTGCGTACCTCAATCATATCAGCCATGTACTGTACATGTTGCGCCAGCTCCTGCAGCTCTTCATTCTCATTCTTAAGTTTTGTTATCTGCTCATCTTTGGCCTCAATGTCTTTGTGCAACTGGTTTAAAAAGGGGGAACAAAGATAACTCATTAAGCAGCAAGTTTGAAAAGGCAAACAAAAGCACCAGCAGGATTCAATACAAATCAATGTAAACTGCTCAGTATAATGCATCTTAAACTTTAGCTCTATAGTCACTAACTAAAGCATTCAGGAAAACTAAGCTGTTGGGAAAAGTACAAGGCCTCATTTCTAAATCTCCACAAAAAAAAAAATCCCTCCCAGATCACTGTATAGTAATCTGTCTTATTTATTGGCACCTTCACTATAATTTCTCTTAAAGTTATACTGAGTTCAACAATTGTATTTAGGTGCAGAGTTACTTGAAAATTCAGTGCCAGCTGGACTGGAGCCAACTAAGGTTGACTCAGGAGCGTGGGAACAGCTCAACAGACAGCTAAACATTAGCCACCTCTTAGTGATTAACTCACCTTCTCATTCTCCTGTAGAACATTGTACAAGGCCTTCCGTCGCTCCTCGGCCACCTCTTTCCAGTAGGTGGAAGGAGGAGTTTCTACAACAGCAGAAATTTCAGCTCAAGATAAATTCGAATTGTTTTGAGAGTAGGCGCCATTTTGTGATGAGGTTGAGCACAGATGAATCCTACCGACCTTGGACCATAAGTTCATATGCTTCATTGGACATCCCATCTGTCAAACACTGAGTTTCTTCTGTTTGTGTGGATTTGACTTCTACCTTCACCCGCTTTGGACCTCTAGTTTGTTCTGCACTCCACTGTTTCCGTTTGGGAATGACCTTCCCTGCCTAAAGTTATATATCATATATAAGAATATATATAAAAAATATATATATTTGAACACGCAAGATGGCTGTGGACCACTCATTCTGCAATGGTGTCTATGCCAACTCTCATGCAAACATGGACAAAACATACCTGAGCCGACCTCCCCAAATCTTTGTTGACAGCTGAGGGTTGGAGGACCTGCAGGGTTTGCCTCGGGAGTCCCATTGCCTTTTGAGATGGTGTAAAAAAGCTCTGGAAGAAATCAGAGACTCAAGTTAGGATTACCTTGTATCTCACTAGATCACAAATCAGATATGAAAACATTAAAATAGAGGGCAACATCCTAACTCCTTCCCAAAGGAGTCTTTAGAAACTCAAGACTGAGGTACATGGGAAACTACCGTGACACACGTTCTCATTTTCAGAGCCTCTATTCACCAGGGCTTAGCATCACTTTGCACGCTTTACTTTAGTTACACTGTCACCATGGGAAAGGGCATAAGTGAAGTGGCTTAACAACACTGGTGCCACGTGCAACAGGGCCACAGGTGTGGGAACAGGGGCAGGACCGAAAGGCTTTCAACTGCCGTGGGAAAGTTTCTCTTCAGGGCGCATTAAAACACAGTTTGTTAATGTTTGGCTACAGCCTCACAACACTGCTAGTGTTTTTCATGCCTATAAAGTTCATCTGTTCGTGACTGAGGTGTGGGGAAACAATGCTTGAAACTACCTAACATACAGCCATGTATAAAGCAAAATACTTCGTTCTTTAGTCCAAATTTTGAGAGCCAGGTAAGCCAGATGTGATCCCAACAATACAACACTGCTCAAACCAATTTAGTCTTGAAACAGTTAAATCACAGCAGAGTCAAACTTTAATTATTCACATTACATTAAATTACATTAATTAAATATTTTGCCACTCAGCACAACACGGAGAAAGACAACCACCCACCAATACCTCAGTCATGTAACACTGACCTGCTCCAAAGGCCTTTTTCTCGGCAGACATTTTATTGTATCATGGTAAGAAAAGCACAGGTGTTACCAATAATTGCTCTGTTCTACTAAAATGTCCGTGTGTGATAGATCATTCATAAAAACAATGATAATATCCTACTGAGGCTCAGTCCTAAACTTTGTCATTAGTTAATGCTGATGGGAATATTTCTGACCAAATAGTGATCACTCACTCACCTTTATATTCTCATTAGACTTCTGCTGGCTGTGTTTTAGCTTTCCACGGACACTCATTTTTCTTTGAAGACAGCCTGACGGGGCAATAAGTAACAGTCAGAACATACAGACATTTGAAAACACCCAAAATAAGCTAGCTTAACATGTAGCATGTAATACCTCGGTGTCTTTTGATTTGAAACGAGACAATTATGTGTTTATGTTAAGTTCGACTTCATTAGCTGGTTAAAAGTCGAGTTAAATATGGTAAATGTGTCGCCACGTCCGGAGGAAAAAAAATGCGATATAAAAGGCCAACTGTGAGTCAGCTACCGTTAAAAAATAAGCTAATTTAAGAGGCCCATGACTGAGGCTAGCACAAAGTTTGCTAACGGTAGCGATGTCTACTGAGCACAAGACGTGGTGAGATTCAAATTAAACCAATAATGAAGTAGATAAACGTTAAATCGACTTACCGTGAACGACGAAGACAACGTTGCTGTGACCGACTATTCTCTTCTCTACGGATCTCGCGCCAGGGGCTTAAATACGCCCACTCGGTCACGTGATAAAGGCGCCACTCAGCTCACGAGGAGGGTATTTTTTAATGCTGTTGTTTTTTTCCTCGTGCGGTCACATGTCTTCGTACGTCACATCTTTGTAGTTGACTGTGCAGCCATTTTGGGGAGGCTGTGGACCGACGAGCTTGTGTATGCCATTATTAGCTGCCAGAAAACACACAAAGAAACCAAACGGAAAAACGTTGGACGACACGCCGTTAAATATGGGCCCGCCGGGAGACAGAACACGCCACTTGTCGACTGAAAGAACGGAGGATTTCAGCTGGATTGTCGATTTATCTTGACATGGCATGCAGCAGGGCGAGTCGGAGGTTGTGACGACTGAAGAAAAGAAGAGAAAGAAAACAAGCGCAGCAAACACCTCGAAACTTCAGACGTGGAAAGGGGAGATTTTGTCTAGCTAACGTTTATTTCGCCATTCAACGTGTGTCGTTGATTTGGCTACTGATTCCCTGGCTGGTTTTTGTTGATTAAGTTGTTGACAAGACACGACTGAAGCGAATTAAACCTAGCTAAAATGCTGAGCACAAGCGAAACCAGCTAGTCAGTCTACCCCACAGGTCTCCTGACTTTCACAGCACTGGCAGTCACATTGAACCAAGCGAGAAGATGTAAACGCGTGGAAAGATGACTGTACGCTAGGTAGCCAACCACACATAGGCCTCAATTAAGCCAATCAGTCAGAAGATAAGATGTAGCTATATCGTTGGTTCACTACTAGTTAGTGTCCGAAGTGAATGCCTAGATTAGCTTGCTAGCTCACCTTAGCTAGTGTGCTAAAAATACGCCCACATCATGACTATCAGCAGTGGCAGCACCGCAGGCCGTGGGCCAAATGAGTGGCAGTAAAAGTCAAGGAAATGTCAAGTTACTTTCGCAGTAGTCTTCGATGTTACCCGGTGCCAATATCTCCTGGCATCTGTATTTACCTGCCATGTTCGTCTGTATCCCCGATCCGTCTGTAACACGCACATAACGCAGTCTCTACAGAGAAACACAAAACGACAGCCATGGATGAGGGACTTTGAAATGACCCAAACAATAGAATATTTGTCTGCTTGCTAGTCTCTGTAGTCCTCAAATTCACTAGCAAAAATATATATTGCCGGTATGGATTTTTATAGTTGCAGCCGTTTCTGTTGATTTCAGTAACATTTTACAAAAGGAGTTAATCAAATTTGAGTTGCTGTTTCATTTAAATCTACGTTGTAATCCCTTGTCGATGGCAGGTTGAAATCAAAAGCTCATTTGGCTTAAAAGTCATGTCTTAAAAACATGGATTTCTAATCAAGTAGTAAGGAGATGTAGTCTTAGCTTATTGATCATTCCCCTCCTCAACACTGCCCTTTTACAAAAAAAAATAAATTAAAATGACTTAGTCTTGTTTCTGATTTGTTGATCTTTTCAGTTGGTAGTTAGTGGGTATTTCACAGATCTAGCCTAGAGTTGTTTGATGGATTGTTTCTGCAAAGGGTAGCTGACTCCATCCTTTATCCATCGTATAAATACAAAAGTAGAGTGTAGCCAAATATTCTGCACACAAGAAGAAGACTACCATCAAAATCTAACCATGGGTGACCCAACTTCACGAAGAAATCAAACAAGAAATCGACTTCGAGCTCAACTTCGGAAGAAAAGGGAATCTTTGGCTGATCAGTTTGACTTCAAGATTTATATAGCCTTCGTTTTCAAGGAAAAGGTTTGTCAGTAAAATGGAAGAATACTCTAATTCTTGACACATTTTTTTAAAGATGCTAACCTCATACCATAAACTTCATATATGCGCATGGCACATTTAAATGTCCATTTCAAACTCACTCTGAACTAAAACAATAACCTAGAACATTTGTGTTTTGTTCCTCTTTATTGTCATTATAGAAGAAGAAGTCTGCACTTTTTGAGGTAGCTGAAGTGGTGCCAGTGATGACCAACAACTATGAAGAAAACATCCTACGAGGTGTGCGGGATTCCAGCTACTCTCTTGAGAGTTCAATAGAACTCCTGCAAAAAGATGTTGTGCAACTACACGCCCCCCGATACCAGTCAATGCGAAGGGTAAGATAGTGAAATATAAGAAAGGATACGTTGATGATAACATTGTCGGTTTAATACATTGTCCTTCTTCGCCATGCTGTCATAGGATGTGATAGGCTGCACACAGGAGATGGACTTCATCCTTTGGCCACGCAATGACATTGAGAAGATTGTCTGTCTGCTGTTCTCCAGATGGAAAGGGGCCGATGACGAACCCTTTAGGCCTGTTCAGGTCAGAACTCAGCATTTTGTCAGATTACTCAGATGTCTGAAGCCATTATCCAGTCATTTCATTCTAATGAAATGTATGAAGTGTATATGTCTAGAATAAGACTGGGCAATATGGCTAAAACATAAAAGATTTATTGATTTAATATCATCATATGTCCACATCATAAGCTTGTGGACCATTTTACATTTCAGTAGATTTTTCTCCAGTAAAATGATACATATATCACTCAGGCCTAGTCTTGATGTAACAATGTCTGTCCTGATTTACAGGCCAAGTTTGAATTTCATCATGGAGACTACGAGAAGCAGTGCTTGCATGCTTTGGGTCGTAAAGACAAGGCTGGAATGGTCATGAACAACCCAACTCAGTCTGTATTTCTCTTCATGGATAGACAGCACTTACAGGTGAGTCAGTCCACTGAAATTATACTGTAACAGATTTTAAAAGCTGAGACCTCAAACAGCTTCCAAACACAGCTCACCACAACTGTTCTGTCCACCTCTCTTGCAGACTCCTAAAACCAAGGCCACAGTTTTCAAGTTGTGCAGCCTCTGCCTGTACTTGCCCCAGGACCAGCTGACCTGCTGGGGTGTGGGAGACATCGAGGATCACCTCCGCCCATACATGCCTGATTAAGGCTTCTTGCTCCACCCAGCCACATAGGGAAAAGCCCTTCCCCACCTTCCTGCCTAAGCCTTCAGAAGCAAATTGATGTACTCATCTCCACCCGTTTCCTTTTTAAAAGATTTGAACTTGTGCTTGGATCTCTCCTTTTTTGTTACCTGCTCATTCTCCCTTCCCTGACCTGAAGCTGATTCAGTTCCCATTCTTGTCCCCCCCACCCCCACCCCCTCACGCTCCCAGTGTTCCACCTCTTCTCTCTGCCATTTTCGTTGGTTCCCCCAGTTTTCTTTTTTTTCATATTTCCCTTCTTCATTCCCTCCTACTCACTCATCCATTTTTGTTTATTTGAACCTGCACGAACATTGATTTTGAGTGGTTGGTTGTTCTCTTGGAGCCGCACTGTCAACAGCACCGATCATTGAAGGAACTCTTTATGTTGCATCAAAACAGGAACAAACCATACCCAGGTCTTCACGGTGGTTCTCAGATGGACGTGTTTTATATCCTTGTTGTCATAAGAAAGGATTGTTAAAGCTTGTTTGTAATGTCATTGGGGTTTCTAGAACAACTTTACACAATCTTTTGACCAAGGACAGGTGTGACTAGGTGTTAAAACACCTATACGCAAAGATAACAAGATGAACAATATTTGTCAAATCATATGGTGTAGGAATTGCTTCTTATAAACCGCCTTAGTTTTTTTGCTGGACTTTAAAAAGATGTTTTGGTGTCATTTGCTTTCCTCTGAAACATGCTAGGCAGGCCTTTACTAAAATCTTGAGTGACTTGAAAGGCATTGTACACAAAGTTGAGACATGTTGGTTAGACGTTGAGGGTCATTGTCACCGTTCAAGCCGTTCATGCACTATTCATTTAAGCTACTGAAATCTGATGTTTTATGTTTTGTATTATTTGGGATGTGGGTTGGTGAGAAACTGAAATGTGACAGATTTAAATGTTTAACATACCTAACAAAAGTTGCTGAAAGCTAACTGATTTCTGTTTAATTTGACCTAGTAAAATTAAGATAATTTTCTGCCATGCTATTCAAATTAAAATTGGGTTTTGCAGGCTTGCTTGTCAAAGAATAAGAAGTACATAGTACACATAATTTTGCTCATTGTTGATTCCGTGTGTTCCATTGAAAGGTTATAAGGCGTGTAACTTCTGGGTTTTTTCTGTTGATGATTCTCAAATCAATACTGCTGAGCATATCCCAATACAGTGCAAATTCTGAAAGCATAACTCTTTGTCCATTTGTTTTATTGCATGTGCATGAATCAGTGATACATAAGTTAGGTCAGGATTGATTCTGACTGTACAACTATAAGAAGTTTCTCTGTAACTGTTGACGACAAATATGCAACAGTCCCAACAACACAGGTCACTGAATAACCAGCAGGATTATGAGGAGTATTATGGAGTTGTGGCACCCACCACAAGTTTTTTACACAATCAGTGAGTTTTGCAAACTATTTACAGGAGGGGGATAGCTTAGTTCTTCACTCAGAGTCTTTTGTTTTGACAGTACAAGTGTATGATTTTGTGATTAACAAACAGGCACATATTGGAGACAGTTTAGCTGCTGCCCAAGTGTTTAGTGTGTCTTCCTTGTGCAATGAGCTTCCCTGTGGCCTTGTTAGTGAGATCTACCGTGGCAAACGCCAGCGTCCGTCCTTGCTTCAGAACCTGGGCAGTGATGAGTACATCCTCTCCCATCTTGGCAGCATTCATATATCTGTAAGACAGTGACAGTTTGTTTCTCAGTCATTCATAGACCTTCAACATGAATGAAGGTCATCCCAAGTTGGAAAACAATACATGCATATTAACATGGAGGTTAATTCATCATAATTTTAAGACAAGCTGACACCACACATATTTACAGGCTGAGTGGGGTTATGAAAAACCTGGAAGGTAATAAACATAAAGATCAGTTTTTTTTTCCTGAAGTCAAAGCTGCAGCTACACTTAAGGACACTGAGATCACGTGCCTTTTTTTTCCTAGGTTTTTAGGGGTTTTAGGAATCTGGCCTGAGTTTACATTCTACAATTAAACACGTTCACATGATGGATATTTTATATACAGATTACAGCATTTTTAGACTGAATATATTCTGTTTTTCAGCCAACAAATATAATTGAAGTATTTCTTTCTTAAGTTGAACATATTCCCAACACTACAAAGAAGGCATTGAAACTGACCTTTGTGGTAGAAAATTACATTTACTTAAGTTATAACCTAACATTTGACTGAAAATCTAAACATAAAAATCCAAATAAAAACATTTTAGAGTCTTTCTTTTGGTTAAACCAGGACTATCTAAGAACCAAATATGAAAATTACAGGTGGAAATAAATGCAAAGATGGACATGACTAGTCCACAAACACTCTTATCCATCTGTGAAGGTTAATTTAACACATTTTGCTTTATTGGATATGAACTGTATAACCAATCTACTCAATGGAGCTCATAGATTAAAACTCCAATTTTCATTTAATTAATTAATCAACTAGTGTTACATGTTATAAGGCAATACATTTTGGCTGTTATTGAGGTTTACCCTGTTGATGGACTCACGTTATGTTCATGTCCACGCTGACCCCCGGTGCTCCCCTCTCACTGTTCATGATGGCCATGGTGGAGATGACATCGACCAGGGTGGCTGTCAGCCCGCCGTGCAGCGTTCCTCCCCGGTTGGTGTGCTCCTCCTCTACCCGCATCTCACACACCATTTTACCTGGGCTGGCAGACAAAATGTCCACCTGAGGGAAACACGTATATAGCTCTTTGTGATAAAGTTTATAAGTAACTAGCTTTGAAAGCACAGGCTGGTTGCAGTGAGTGCTCACAGACACACAAAGACACTCAAAACGGTCACGAAATGTTGCAGAATGTGTATATTTACCTTGCTCAGCACTCTGTCGAAGCCTGGATTATCCACCATTGCTCTCATTATCTGTTTCAACGAATTTAAAGTCATCGAAGCCATAATAGACGCTATTAAACGCAGCCAATGTCAAACTTCTGTTTACTTCACACCGGAAACTGCTGCGTTCCATAAATCGTCCGGGTGAAACTTGAAGCTAATCTGCCATTTTGACTAAATTGCGTTTTCGGCCAGATTTGGAGTTCAGAAAGTAATTAGCACCACAACACTAACAATATGTGGTTTATTTAGTAACTCTACATGAAACGTAGAGTTGTTCACTTTTAATCGTGTAAAGTACTGTTTGCTGCGCTTGTTTTAGTTAGTATTGGAGGCTATTTAGCAACATCACCCGGAAGCATTTCACTGATACACCTGAAATAACTTGCTGTGAAAAAGAGAAAACATGGAGTAATATTTGCTATTAACTTTACTTTTCCTTTGAAATTCTGTGAGTAAATCTTGTGGCTGGGCAAGATGGCTTCTACATCCGAGTCGGACAAACCGTCAGTTTCTGATGTGGAGGAAAACAGAACTCGTCTCTGCGATGAGTTTGCTGCAATAGCGGGAACGGACAGCGCTGTGGCTCAGTGCTACCTGGCTGAAAATGAGTGGGAGATGGAGGTACAGTAGCTACACCAACTGAGGCCTGTTGTAGCTAGGGACTGACTTATTGAATTTGTATTCCAGCTCAACATGGCTGCAGCTTATTTCATTGTTTAGGTCAGACTACAATACTCAAAGAAAGTACTTCCCCATCACTTGTCTTTCAGAGAGCTTTGAACTCATTCTTTGAGGCAGACCTGGAGAGAGTATTTGAAGAGGAAGATTCTCCAGAGAGAGGCACTAGCCCTAAACCCAAAAGACAGAAGGTTGATGAAAAGGCTACAGGAGACTGGTATGTCTGCTGTCTTCCCTTGTGTCACTGTTTACATTTATATCAGTGTAGTATGACTGTCTCCCAGAGTTCTCTCTGTTGTTGTCAACCATAATTCTGAATTCCAATGTTATCTGAAAAATTTCCAGCATAGATCTGACCGAAGAGAGTCCTGTCACCTCACACAAACCCTCAGAGGAAGATGATGGTAAACTGTCCGTGATCTCCTGGAACGTTGACGGACTTGATACAGACAACCTTGCAGAGCGTGCCAGAGGCCTGTGCTCCTACTTAGTCTTGTGAGCCCATGTTTATTCACTATTACTCTGCAGAACAATGTCCCTGTAGATACAATGTGTAGGTCAAGCGTACTCAAAAGGAAGGTTGATAGTATTTGAACAGTGACTCTTCTTTTCATGCAGATATACTCCTGATGTGGTGTTCCTACAGGAGCTCATTCCACCTTATGTCCAGTATCTGAAGAAACGGGCTGTCAGCTACTTGATCATTGAAGGTACACTATTTTCAACGATGTAGGGGCTTTCTCTTGTTAGCAGTCGGTCCCTGTTGGGATAAGACAGCAAGAAAAATACACAGCAGTGTCCATTTAAATAAGTAATAGTGGACTATACACACAGCATACAACACACATACCATTGCACTAAAAACAGTTGTACTGTACAGAACCTGTGGGCAAACTTGGTAGTTTAATCTTCCCCCTATCTTTACTTGTGCTGACCAGGTGGTGAAGAGGGTTACTTCACTGGGATGATGCTGAAGAGGTCACGAGTCAAACTGCTGGAGAGCGAGACAGTAACTTACCCCACCACGCAGATGATGAGGAATCTGCTTGTAGCTCAAGTTTGTGCACAGACAGTCATTAAAAAAGACTTCAAATCGTTAAATTCAGCTCACCTGAACATGATGTAAATTTGACATTTTCTTCCCCCAACATCAGGTGGATTTCAAAGGCCAGAAGCTTTGTCTGATGACGTCCCACCTTGAGAGCTGTAAGGGCCATGCTGAGGAGCGGATGAAGCAGCTGCGAGTGGTGATGCAGAGGATGGGAGAGGCAGCAGATGATGTCACCGTCCTGTTTGGAGGGGACACAAACCTGAGAGACCCTGAGGTCAGTCATTTGTCTCTCCATGCAGTCACTTTCCATACATGTAATCACAGTGTGTACCTCTTAAGTAATACTTGACTTGGGCTTCATTTCAGGTGGCAAAGGTGGGCCTGCCCTCCAGTGTCTGTGATGTCTGGGAGCGACTGGGCAAGCAGGAGCACTGCCGCTACACATGGGACACCAAAGCCAACAACAACAAGACCGTTCCCTATGTCAGTCGCTGCCGCTTCGACCGGGTCTACTTCCGCCCGGCAACCAAAGATGGAGTCCCACGTCTGGCCCCCGACCACATGGCCCTGGTGGGGCTGGAGAAGCTGGACTGTGGACGTTACACTAGTGATCACTGGGGAATCTACTGCAGCTTCTCTGCCGGGTAGAAACCCACAAAACAAGCTTAGACATGCGAGTCAAAGCTCTCGTTTGAAATCAGCTGGTCTAGTTTGTCTTGTGTGTTTTACAGTGCCAGCGTTGCCACTGGGTTTAAACCACAGAAACACTTTCTCTGTGAAAGAAGATGACCTGATCTCATCTGAGATTTGTTGCCTGTAAATATTATATCTTGGTTTGTGAATTTTATCCTCTAATGTGTCTCTTGTTGGAGTCTGCTCATTTTTCCCTCTACTTAAAACTACTTAAAAGAGATGTAGAAAGCACCAATAAATATTAAAATATCAAATTTTGCAGTGTTTTGAAATTTTTATAGTTAGGTTTGAAAGTTCAGTCTTGACCTTTTACACCTTACAGCACAATTTAACCGCAAGGTTGATTAGTGGCTGCTCTGGAGCTTTTGATTAGATCACACGGTCTTCCTCAGTGGAGTTCACCCATTTTATATGAATAATAAACATGATCAATGTTGACAACTGAAAAACTCTTTACAGGCAGCAGTGTTTTGATGAGGTGAATGTAATATTGGCGTCTGACCACTAGAGAGCAGTACAGAGTTTGTAACACATGAATGGTCAGATTAATGATGCTGGTTTTTGTTATCTCCAGTCTGCCTTTGATTCTCAGTGAATCACCTAATTTTAATTCAGTTAGTGCAATATGACATAACAGAAAAGGTGAATAAGTTTGTGTGGGTGTGTGTACTTGTGTGTTAGTGGACGTGTTTGAGGGAATGTGGGCCTTAGCAGACATTTTGACTCAGGAACAGCAGGAAGTCTTACATCGAACACTGCTAAGGTCCTGAAAGTTGTGAAGCTAAATGGAGTCCAGTCCTTATTAATATAATCAGTAACACGTGTGGTTTTCCTGCAATGTAATATACAATATCTGATGTAAAAAGGGCCTATTAGAATGATTTTGTGCTGTATACCATGATGACACCTAAAATCTATATTCTACATTCTCTATAGGCCTAAGTTCAGCCCTAAACCAGATGTAACCTCCTCTTCACAATCGCTGCCAACACACTGTCAAGACTTCTCCGTCACTTCTCTGTGTAATGCACCCTTCAGATCTGAGAGTGTGTTTTCATGTCTGCTCAGTGAGCAGACAGCGCCGTTTTTTAACAGCACAGTCACACGGAGTAAAGAAGAGCTGACCTCGGGAGAGGACACAGATGTGACTCTTCCCTTGGAGCAGGCGTCATCGGAAAAGACCTCCCTCCCTCATTCGCCCCATCCCTGGTCCCTGGTTCCTCATCAGCAAGGACACATGGACTGAATCCGTTGAGTTCAGTTCACCTAAAACCTACAATATGTAAACCTTAAGAAAAAGCATCCTCCTCTCTCCCTGCATAGTGATAATTTGTGGCATGATGTGGATTTTTTTTTCCTGCTTGTGGTCTTGTTTGGGGCTCTGGAGACTCTGGGACAGTTCTGGAGACTCTGGGCCAGGTTTCCCATGCTCCTCCGTAGGTACACTGCTTTGTCCTACTTGTGTGCTGAGCACTTTTGCACTACAGCATTGAGGAGGAGAACAGCAGCAGGTCATAGATGGTACAGATGGAGGCAACAGCTGTCTGGGCCAAGAAAGTGGTCATGTGATCCATCTGTCTGCCTTGAGCAGGATCCCTCAATGTTTCCCTCCTCCACAAATTCAGAAACATCCGCACCATAAGTTTCCCTCAGGAAGGCCACATGGACATACTCCAAGATAATCTCACTCACCCTGTTTTTTTTCTTCTTCTTCTTCTTTTACAATTTCACTCTCAGACGTGTTTTCAAGCACCAACAGCCTCACAGATGTATTTTTGGAGCATTCCCTCCAAAAGCGTAGCCCTTAGTGAGAGCTAGGGCTTTCATTTGAGGCCCGTCAAAATGAATGTTCTTGGTTTTGTGCAGACGTAGTATCTGTGCGCTGGTGGGCAGCCTCCAGGATGAGGTTTGTCCTTTGAGGCGGGGTTGGACGATGATGGATCAGACACAGATCTGACCCGAACCCAGAAGAGACTGGCAGGTCATGCGAAGAGCGGCAGATGAAACTGTGCTGCAGCTCCTGGTAACAGATGGAGCAATAAAATGCAAAAGGAGTCTGGTCTGTTGCTGTTTGATTGATAGACTTTGGCTGGGCCCTCTGTGGGTTTTTGTATTTTTGTTGTTTTTGGGGATGTGAGCAGATGACTGCGGTCAACTTTTCCACTGTGTGTGTGTGTGTGTGTGTGTGTGTGTGTGTGTGGCCACATGGGAACAACACTGTTCACAAACAGAATCTATCTGTACAATGTCTGTCAAACACCATCCACACAACCCCCACCCCCCTGTACAGATAGCTTGTCACAGGCAAGGCAAGGGCAAGCGCAAGTGGTGCTCCACTCTATATTACCACCGCCACATCCATCACTACTTCACTTCAAAATCGCTGTGACAAACTGCCCTAGAAGCCAGCATTATTTCTGGCCATACAGTGCTGCTGCTGTTGCTGCATATTTGAAGACTGACAGTTATTTAGAGGTTTGCAAGGTAAGGGGGAAACCTTCTGAGCAAGAATATTTTGTCTTCCCATCACTTTCAAGGGGTGAGGGATGAAGTCAGGTAATATTTAGAGACTCGTGCTATAGGATTCCAGGTAAGGTTATGATATGCGGCAGCTTAAAGATAGAGACAAGTTGAAATTTAACCAGCAGTGGAAGCTCTTCAACACACATCTGTAAAAACATCTGTTGAGAGGATTTTAGGCAAGGTTGACAGAAAGGTGAGTAAAGGCAAGAAAAGGCAGGGATTCACTGAGTATTACATAAGGTATCCTGAGCTGTAAATTATTAAACAAAAGGAAGAGTGGACTACAAGTTTCTACATTCAAAGGGTACTCTGGTGATTTAGTCTTCCACTAAAGGTTGGGGGGGACTCATAAAAGACAGACTAAAAAAAGATTGGTCAAAATTGATGCAGCAGAGGCCGAGACATCCTAACTTTTAGTTGGTAGAATGGGTCAAGCTCTAAAAATGCTGAATCACACATTTCCCATAATGCAACTCAACAGCATTTTCCATTAAATATGATCATGTAAGGCACTCTGTAATGCAGGTGAAAAATAAAAAACAAGAAGTGTAAATCTGTAACTTATTAAAAGAGTGCAAATAAAAAAATAATTTAAAAAAAATCAAATAAAAATCTGACCAAACATTTTTTAACAAAGTCTGACAGGTTTTTATTTTCTCTCTCATAAATAACACTGAACAAGCATCATACAGCGATAAATATCAATATTTATACACTGTAAAATTCTCTGTATTACAAAATACAGTATATGTGTAATGCACTTGATACAGATGGGGAAGTATTGCATTTCATAGCACCAAACGTGACCCTTAGCTCGCCTCTTTAAGTTACCGATCTCACACTGTACTCCTCTGTGACAGATCAGGTGTGCAGTTACATCCCAGATCCAGGTCTTGTGTGGGTATCTATGAAATATACTTCCCTTAGGAATCAGTTGTTGCATAACTAAATCTAAGTTAAGTAGAGCCCACCTAGAAAAAACCAAAGCCTTTGCTGTAAAACTGCTCTTTTTTTTTCACCACAATCTCTTTTTCAAAATCCCAGTTGAGAGGCTAAAATATTATGAAGTGTGTCCGAAATGGCCGATCAAGTTTTATGTACTTAATTTTTGCATTAAACATGGCGTAACGTCCACTTCTTTTCCCATTTCCGAGCAGAACAGCTACACGATTCACACTTTATTTGGAAAATAGAGACACTGCTGTCAGGTGAAAGCCTTTTGTATTTACAATATTTTCTCATCAAAAACTAAAGAAAAACTTGTTTCCATGCCTTTAAAAAGTAAGAAAGTGAGAGTAGTGAGTAGATTTGATAAAGCCAGCAGCCATAAAACATACTCATCTCTCTCTCTACGTAAACTTTCAATTCAAGTAAGACACTGGAAAATGTTTAAGTGTGATTTCGAAGATTTTCATGTGACAGGAGTGAGAGGCCGATCGCTAAACATCAACAAGCGATCGGAGGGTTTAAGGAAAGTCTCCAAAGAAAGTGCAACAAAGCTGAACAAGCTGTTCTGATCACAGACGTTGCTGTGTCTCTTCCACATCTTAGGCAACAGCAGAAATGTCCATCAGAGGCAGAAGGAGGTAAAAGGCAGGTTGAACACTGTAACACAAACCTGGGAATGTTGATACTCAATCTTACAGCGGAACATGGATCGACTGACAACTCAAATGCAGTTGTTTTGTTTACCTTTGAAAGGAAAATAAACGCTCACAAACAAATCTGTAACACTGGAACAGCAATTCCCAAACACTTGGCTTAAGATCTTATTGGTAGGTCTTCTATCTTTTTTTTTCTTTTTTTTTTTTTTGACTTTCAAACATTATTGCTAAATTCATACAAGAAGGGGCCCTTTCAACCAACATTTAGAATGAAAATAACTCAACAGTGTTTCAGAGGACTGACAGCATGGAATGTGTTTGGGCAAACATTGAATCTGGCTAAAAAAAGTACAAAAAAGTACACAATATTAAAGCAAAAGACAAAAAGTTGAGCCAGCAATACAACAGGCTTTTGTGAACAAATACAGGGACATAAAGATGGAGATTTCAAATAGGAGCCCTTATTATTCCTCAATCAGACTTTGTCTGAGGAGCAGCATCACAATAATTCATTTAAAAATAATAAGTATTATCACATTCATCACTTAGTGTCCGTGTTGTTTGATTGTCAGCTTCTGAGACACATCCGCTTCACCTCCTGAACAACCAAACCCCTTTCCAGTTTAACTTATCTGTATGAAAATCATGTTTGTCGGTTGTAGTGGACTGTGCAAACAAACCTACAGCACGAGAGCTTTGTTGATGCATTATTAAGAGCTAAAACACACAAAAAAATGTTCACGGGTAATTTCTATCATTACCAACATTAAGTAATAAAATAAAGTTAAGTCATATGTCACATGTGGCCTCAGCTCAGGTGGGGCCAGTGTCATGGCATCTGGTCAGCTTTATCAAATTATGGCACATAAAAAATAACGGCCTCTTTATATCATCTAGCTTACTCGTCTATAATGTAAGTAAAACCTAAAAAAAAACACAGACTAAGGTTTGAGTTATTTTGTATGCATGAGAGCATTTCTGATTAGTTTGGTTTCAGCACTGAAATATGACATTCATGCCATTTCATCACCGATGTATTGCACAGCATTGTCAAAACTATTATCTTAAGCAAGAACTATGTAATTATAACCCTAATGGATAATCTCACAGCCAAATAAAAAATGTAAAAAAGAGCTAATGTAAAACCAAATTAATCATAAACAATTAGAGGAAAGCTCGACATCTCAGTTTCAGTTCAGTGAGGGACTCTTCCTGTAGCAGAACATGTGGCTATGCTACAGAGGAGTCGCTCACGCTGCCACTTCAACTTTCCTGGCAGAAACATTCCTGAGTTTCCTGCCGCGAAATCTGCTCTCCTCTCTCCAGCTGCTCTTCTCAAAACTGCAGAAGCGCTAAAATGATCTCCGGGCAGACAAGGCCAATTTGGCTGATGTGGTCGTGAGCCAGCAGAAATCACACGGTCAGAGGGGCCTGTAGTGCTCGCTGAGAGCTTCTCCCCTCACTTCATAGTCCCAAAAATAAGACACTTAAAAAATGAACCGGACTAAAAAGCCAAAATCTTTCAAAAATATTAATAATGCCCTTATTATTCATATCGTAAATTAGCACTGGATGTAGACAAAGAAATCCTAAAATTTCCTGAAATTAAAGATAAACAGATGTAGTATGAGATAAAGGTGCATAGGCTGGCATTCTTTTGACACTGAAATGGAAAAACAATTCCTTGGTTCTCTAGAAAGCTCAAGATTGCACATTCATAGTGTTAGCAGGCAGTTAATGCCAAGCTGTTTTTTTTAAATCACTCACTCATTCATTCAGCCACTTTTGATATTTCTAAACATCATCATTTCATTGACATCTCCTGTAACAGAGTAAATGGTAAGAAGTACCTTAATGAAAATAACAACAAAACAAAAAAATACTCCCACGATGATTAACCACAAAACCATTTTCATCAGGTGCGTGATCCCACTCATATAAAAAAAAAAATGTACCGACTGAAGATGTATGTTTTCAGGGATTTTCCTCACACGCGTGATGACGTAACACGCCATCGACAAGTTTCAGGCTCTGTCTGAACTCAGCAGGTTCCCTTTAGCTCTGCAGTTCAGTTTCAGTTAAGTCATAGGAGCCACCACCACCACATTTGGTGACTTTGAGGTCACACCACATTAATGCAGTTTCCACTGCCAGCTGTCGCCCTCTTGCTGCAGTAGGTGAAGCTGCTGTGATTGGTGGAGGACCCGTTCATGTGTGACGACTTCAGCTCCATCTGGCAGGCGGCGATGGCTGCATTGAGCTCTACCTGAGCCCGATGCACGACGTAGAACATGAGGCCGATGCTGATGACGATCTGCACAAGACAAGAAGACCTCATATTGTTAAATGGCTTTCCTGTTACATGGTGGTGGTGTTTCTGCCTCATATTCTAAGGTGTATCTAATATTTTGTTCTCAAGGGCAAAAATGTTAGACACACCAACCATCAGGATATATTACACTGAAATAACAACACTCCAAACTTAAAAATTACCATAGGGTTGAACAGAGCTGAAAAGTTAGTTTGCTGCCTACAAAGTCTCTAACTACACATCCAAGACAGACATTCAGATCAGATTTTTTCTCAGCAGATACTGGTTCTGATACGTCCGATACCTACGATTGGTTACCAGCAATTGTTACAGTCTCTTATTCCTAATTTATCTGTGTACAACACTGCACCAAACTCATTGTGATCATTTGTATGTAAAGCGTTACTTCAACATTGCTTCCTTGCTAAAGATTGATACTACTCTCACATCTGTATGAAAAATATGAAGCTGCCAACAGCAGCTGGTTAGCTTAGCTTAGCACAGAGACTAGAAACAGGGAGAAAAAACTAGCCTGGCTCTTTTAACAATGAAAAAAATCTGCCTGCCAGCACCTCTAAAGTTCAGTAATTTAAGACGTTATGTCTTGTTTGTGTAAAACTGAATTGTAAAAACTATAGCTTACCATTTTAGGGGAGTTATGTGGACTATTTCTCAGCTGGGAGCACTTGGTCTTCAGGAAGGTAATGTTCTTCCAAAGGTATATTTCCCGATGTACAACTATTTATTTAAGGTCACGTTTAGGGAACTGCCGGATGGCTGCGGTGCTAAAAACGGAGTCTGTAACCTGATATAATTTAATAAAATATAATGATTTTTTTTTTAAAGAATTAATTTTTACTCAAGATTCTTGGTATTTGTATTTATATGTTTGCTGCTGAAAAAGTAAAGGTTTATGTGTATTATGTGTATCGTGGTTGACTCATAGCAGCGAGATTTATCAGCTCCTCCAGATGGAGCTTCCCACCACAAGAGTTAAAAAAAGCTTCTGTGTGATTAAGACCTTTAAGACCCTTGAACTCTGTGAGCGTCACACAGAAGCCACCCCTGATCCTGAACAGGCTGAACAGGTGTTGGCAGTGTGGCGACAGCTTGAAATGACTTTTGGAGCTATACACACAGAATTGTCTGCATATTTAGCATAGCTACATAAGTTTTAACATTTGTTCTTCAGACGTTTATGTAACTACAGATTTAAAGCAGAGACAGATGTCTTGGTCTGAGAGGCTTCGTAGACGTGACTTTAGGATGTGAGGGAGGAAAAAAAAAAACAGATTCACCGACAGAACATTTTACTTCAGTATGAGGGTGTGGTCCAAATTTGCCTATTCACTGCTATATAAATACAGTTCTCAGAAAGGAGGAACAGGTGTGTCACCTGCAATCCGTGTGTGCTTGACGTATTATAATCATTCTAACTGCTACTATTAGAACTCAACTAGAGCTGTGAAACAACATGCATTTCTCAGAACCAGACAGTGTGCAGTCTCTTGTGTCTGTGTGGCGGAGGTCATTTGGGTTGTGTCAGTGGAAAACATGTTTTCCCTGTTGCCATGTCAACGTCCTGGTGAACTAATGGTGTTCTCTGAAATACTCTTTACATATGTTTGTTTAGTAGGGATGCTACTAAACATCTGAGTAGCAAAAGAACTAATTAGTAATTTGCTGTATTCCTAATTGCAGAACATTTGGTGGAAATGTAGCTGTTAATGCAGAAGTGATGCACCACAATCCTGATTTTCCTTTTCAAAAACTTGAAGAAGTGCAATAGTTCTGGTACAAAATTTCAGAAAATTATTTTAACACTGTTAAAATAATGTTAAATGGTGAGAGTGAAGTGTCTCCTCCTCTCATATCCATCTTTGACACTTTAGGACCACTACAAAGCAAAATGTGAAACCCAGGGTTATTTCAGGACATTAGGAAAACCAGTATCTCACTCACCTGCAGGCTGAACACAAAGTAGCCACTGATGCTCTGCTCAGCGATGACATCCTCCATGGTGCGGAGCGTGGTGCCCAGGTAGGAGTTGAGAAGCTGGGTGGGCAACAGACCCACAGAGGAGGCCACCAGGTAGTTTGGCAAGGACACGTCTGTGATCTTGAAATGGATACAATGAAAAGAAACTTGTTTTAATTTTTAATTGATTTAAGCACTCTGGTTTATATGTTTTACACTGATATGGAAAAACAAGCCAGGATTAAGGCTGGAGTTCAATTCATGTGACACTGTTTCATCTCCAGCATTAAATCTGCTTATGAACTTGACTCCTGCAGTTTGAAATTACACAATAATATTTTAAACTAAAACTCAACAACAACAGAAGTCAATCTACATGACTTTGCGTGTGTCACTGAAATAAATAAGACATTAAAGATTAAAGATTCGAGACACTGGGTGTTTAACACTCTATCTTTTGAATTAAATATATGTACCAATTGAAACTATAGGAAGGTTGGAGGTCTGACAAAATTAAACAATATGATCTTGGAAACTTGAGCTGGGTTAAAAAGCTGATCACAAATCTATAACTTGGCAACAATATGAAGTAATGCAAACTGAATCAGTTCCAATCAATGGATGAATCCATGTCAAGTGAATTCATACAGGATTTGTTCAGGTCTTGAACAGGATGTTGGACAGCACTTACTCCTAAGATGCAGCTGTAATTGTGTTCCTGGTGACAGTTACAGCAGTTCTTATTCAAAAAAAAAAAAAACTGCAGCAAATGAACAAATTTCCAGCCACAAGAGACAACAATCAGCAAAATCTTGCTTGGATTGGTAAACAGATTCCAAGTACCATCTGGTGTAATTACCTTGAACTACAACACACTATCACACATCCAAGCCCAGTGTCTCATTTCATATATTGGTACAACCACCTAAATATAAACAAGTGCCTGGTTCGCTGTCACCCTTGATCCCTTGATTAAGTGATGACATAAGCCGATGCGTGTCTGCACCGGCTGTGTGAGGATGTGACCTTGGGACCATGTGTACTGTGACTACACTGTGGCTGATAGCGGCGTGTCGGGGGCCATTGCGTGTTGCTGCAAGACTCTATGTGTGCCAAAATGTTATCAGGACTGGAAAACATTTGTGCTAGATGCAGCCCGAGTGTCTCCTCACAGTGATAAATCCCCAGCCCTTTCCTGTAATCACACCGCACACTGATAAGACCCTGAGTTACACTTCACAGGACGCTGACATTATCAAAATCTGGTTAATCAAGCTGATGTTGTCGAGCTGTGTTTCCTCCCTGATGTTCCATCAAGCATTTTTTTCCTCAGCACTATCATGTAACAGTGCTTTCTCCTTGAAAGATTAGCGCTGATGTGTCCACACTGTGTGTCAACACAGTCAAAACGCCCTCAGCTCATCTCTGAGACATGGCATGTGATTCTGTGAGAGCCGCAGAAGAAGAAAAAGGAACACGCTCTCTTCCTCTGAGCCATCAACCCCGAGTTGTGAGGCACATGTCCTCTGAAGTCTCTTCCCACCCAGGAATCTAGCGTATGCAGCTGCCTTATGTACGATGTGGGAAGGGCTGGTCGTTGGTATTTTTATAACCACGGCAGAGAGAGAGAATTCCCACTGAACCTCCTACTCGTTTCTGCAAGCCTGTGTATCAAGATAATCTGCAAATTCAAGTGAAAAAGCATCCCATCCTAGGCTTGACCTGATTTGTATTCAGAGCGGCAGCAATGCAGGTCTAAGTTTGTGCTTGTAAACAAAACAGTAAGTAGGGTATGTTGACTGCGTAGTAAATTTAAGGATTGCTACTGTGATGCTGTTTCCTTTTTTTATCGGGGTGTGAAGGATGAAGCAAGGGTTGTGATTAAATGCTGCACAAACATGTTTGCCCATAGTTAGGGTTCTATAAATCACATGATACATCTCCCAATTGCTTCATCAGCTCATTATGACAGAAGAGGGATGGAGCCAGGGCCAGCCGGCAGTGTTAAAGGTTATAAGGCTGTAATAAAATACACGTGGGGCTCTAAATACGTCCACTTCGTCCTCAAAGAAACATTTTTCCTGAGCTGTCCCATTGTTTTGCTAACTGCTGCAGTCTCTGTGTCGTTTTAGGTTACCCGCTATAATGTAGCACCATCCACTTCAGCAGAAAGTAAGCGAGGGGGCACGGTGAAATGTAGCCTCACCCACAGAAAGTGCTTACCAAGGGCAGAGCAGACAACACATAATTCCACAGTGAGCCAGTATGAGGCCTAGAAGTACCCACCCACGGTTAGTTTCACCTTTTATTGTTGAGAATCAGACCATAAAGATACAATATCAGCTCGGCTTAATAACGAGCCTCCAGGTAAGATGAATTACAAGGTGTGCAGTAGAGAGCGAGTGAGTAGTAGGTTGGGTTTCAAACCCCCTCCAGGCCAGGAAGTGAGAATGTAGCAGAGGAGGCAGGCAGAGACAGGGACTCAGCTTATTCGCCTGCTTCTGGCAGGGTCGGCTGAACTCCCTGGTGAAGGCTCCACCCGACCATTTACCTCTCCAGCTGGAACAAAATAGCTGATCACTCAAAAACAGCATGCATGAGCACGTGACAAGAACTGTTTGACTCATCTCCTTCTACCTCGGGCCGCTATCCGAATCGGAGAGTATGCCAATCAATAAATGACCTTGACCCACCAGATACTGGTTTATTTTTTTTATCTGTAAAATGTCCCACACATGGCATTTCTTTTGGTCACAAAAAACTCATTTAAGGGACTTTATCAAAATGTTTATGTTGCAAGTTATATAAAGAAAATTAATATAAGCCCATATATCATTATCAGATTTCATGTATAGGTCAGGATATAGTTAGTTTAACTTCATTGACATACAGACAGTGGACAAAATATTGTATACTGGTGTGGAAAGGATTTTGAAAATCACAGCCCAAAATGCAGGTGCCTTGGTAAAAAACAAACAAACAAGAACTGATTCCTGTTTCTGTAGATCCATAATCAAGGGGAAGTACCTCAGAAGTCATGACAATGAGTCAAACATGGACAAACTGCATTAGCTGAAACTAACCAGTGGAAATATGACAAATGCAAACTGGCATATAGAAAATAAGACCCACTTTTATAGCAACTGGGGTTGAGCGACTTGAAAGCTGATGTCCTTTTTCATGAAGTGTTTGTTTGCTTTCCCCTGCAGATAATAACCCAGGGCACGCTCAAAAGCAGTATTTTACAAGACTGTCAATTACTTCTCCTTATAATTGACAGTCTGACAAACTGATTGAAGGGCACCAATAACACTGGTGACAGTGAGAGCAGCTGGCCAACACTTTGTAAAAGGTCCGTCCTTTTGACTTTGACACCTCATTTTCACCTCTCCAGACTGGAGCAGCAAGTTCAATGTTGTGACTAATGTTAAAGCTTCAGCCCCGATCCTGGCATGAGATGGATGTTTCAACCCTTGGACAGAGAGCTATGTCCTTACTGTGGAGCCTGAAGTATGAACCAGTGACAAACAGAAGCCGTTTAAGTCATTCAGGCAAAAGAAAACCATCTGCTCGGCATGTCTTGTTCAAAAACAGGACAGGTGAACTGCTACCTATAGTGTTGAACTAATACACAGGAATCAATCATTTTTATCTTTGCAAACTCTCTTAATCCTGGAGGTAAACTATACATAATCCTAAATTTAATTCACAGCAGTATTTCATGTATACTCATCACAATGACCTGAGAAAACACACAGAGTTGTGATGCGAACATCCTAATAATGGAGGAACACACTAATTTTTAGCCTCATACTGCATTCAAATGGATTTTCAAATAGATCATCACAGATTCTGAAGAGCACCTCCACTCTCTTCACCGATTTTTGTCAACTCCCACCAAAATCCCTGGTTCTGTCAGCTCACCGCTCAACTCTAATGTCACAGCCCGAGCATTTAAGTTTGGATATGCTTCTCAAATACCACCCTCAGTCAATGTACAAGTGCAGCACAAACATGTACTGCCTCTAGTGCTTCTTGTACCATCAGTCAGCTGATTCCAGAGATGATCTCATATCACTGCTGCCAAATGTTTTCGCTTATCTGAGGGTATTGTCATAATGAAATATAAATTTACAAAAACAACACTAATTCTAGCATGAAGCAGCGCCCCTGAGCTGTTAGTACTCTACTGTTTAATCATCACTTTGAACATTCCTTCTACAAATGTATACAAAACTGATATCCAGTTCTATAACAAATGTAAAAAACAAATGTAAAAATCAACACTTTTATCACTCAATCCAAAAACATGCAATGCACCAACAATTATTATAATGTGAGTTGAATTACATGGAATATATTCCAAGTCAAAAATAATGCGAGTTCAACACATTTTCATAACAGAACACAAAAGAGTTTTGGAAAAGGCAGCCAATCGTGCTAATGGTTATAATGTTAATAAATACTACATGTGTGACATATTTTGTTTAAAATCTCAGTTTTAAATATCAACACAGAGTCGTTGACTCATCTCTTTAGTCGTTCTGAAATCTGGGTGAGGTGTCCTTATTTAGGATTATTATGTTGACTATGGTTTCTAATATCTTGCGTCCTCATGTATGTTGATGAGGGCAGACCAAGATAATGGAAATAAAAAATAAAACCTAAAGAAAATTTACCAGAGCTGGATCAATAGAGCTGACACATCTCAAGATCTGAATGAATTTAACAAAGCAGTGTTTATTGTCAAGTGGCAGAACTGTCAAAAGCCAAGTAACCAATCTCCATACAGCTGTGACATGTCTTAGTAAATCAGTCACCTCAGAAAACATACTGGTTTTGCAGCATGCAATTACTGTGCTTGAGAAACACACTTACGTCATCATCTTTTTTTCTCCTTTTCCTGCCTAAGGCCTGTGCATCAACTCCTTCATGCTCTCAGCTATAAATGCCTTTCAAGCTCCCCACTTTGCATCCACTTCTGGATGTTTGTGCTACTGTTTTCTTTCAACACTATTTTGATGCTCTTCTCGACAAACATTTTTCGCAGCAGCAGCTGCAACAGCTGAAGTTAAGGGGAAATAAAATGTCACTAGTCACATAAAAAAGAATCAGTGAAATACTGCATGTGATGATGCCTTTGACAGCATTTTAATCCTGTTGCTTTCTAGTTTTAAAATGTGTGGTCTGCCCCCAAAACTGGGTGTTTTTTTAAGTAGGCTAGATTCCAACGTGACCAGAACAAACTGAACTTTGTTCTTTTTGCTGACTTTACCCCTGGACATATTTCCATGTTACTTATGGAAATAACATGGAAAGTCTGTTTGACTTTCCATGTTATTTGACTTTCCATGTTATTTGTAGTGAAAGTCTGTTTGACGAGCCCCACATTTTAACTCATAAAAATTGCATATAGATTTCAACATCTCAACTCCTGAGCACTGACGCTAAACTACAAATGTATTTAGATGAACTATGTTTCACCCCAGTCGGATTTTCATTGGGTCAAAATATTTGCATATACATGTAAATATCATGTACATCAACTGTGTCTCTGCATTATTTGCTTATGTACAGAGGATGTAAGCAGCAGTCTCTCAAGATACAGTTTTCTACTGTGCAAAACCTGATATGGTTTTCACTGTTAGTGCTATGCCAATACACTGAAGTAGCAACTATTTTATCTGATATTCTCCAATTCTGCAGCCTTTTTAATTTCAATATTTAATGTAAACAACCATCTGACTACTTTTTAGGATGCAGGCTTACGTAAGGCAATTATGTTATGGAAATAATAATTATGTCAATTCCAGCTCCGTGTGAGAATCTGGTGCAATTGGAGGTCTTTTTCTGCTGCAGTATGTCTTGTAATACTCTGGAGATCTAAGCCTGAGTGACTACATAACATCAAGTTCACCCTCAGGTCGGTATTCCTCATTAATCATTCAATTACAACTGGCATAACATTTTCCATGTTGCATGACCCCCTCCCTGCCCCCAGCTGATCTTCTACAATACAGTAACACATCCCTCAAGGCTTTTCCCATTTGGCGTTATCAATGAGTTGACTGTGAAGGGTAATCAGCCAGTATAAATTATTCATGCCATGCATGAAGGACAAGGGCCTCAGGTTAAGTGCAGGAGTGCAGTTGAGAGTAATATCCTGATAGTTCTTAGCTTTATAATGTCAATCACATGGGTTTAGTTGCCTTGACTGATGACTTCAGATTTAAAGAAAAACAATGTCCATGATTTAGTCTAGATTATGTTAAAATCACTGGATTGTTATTGAGCTCAGACTAAACATTGCTTCAAATAAAACTATGAGCTGATATAATAATTGCTGTCCTTAGGCTACAGCAGAATCCATTTCATAGCAGCACTTCCCCTATCTACAACAGGAATGAGTTTCCTCCCTCTGGGAACTAGAAGACTGAGGACAATAGAGGAGGTGTCACATGTAGATCTGATTTCCCATGTGTCAGGTTGGCCTAACAATAAGAATGTATGTGCCTTCTAAAACCAAAAAGGTCACAGGTTTGATTGTCATGACTGCATGTGATATGCTGACCCGTCCTCTAGTAGGTTAATGAGCTCTGCTCCTGGCCAGTTCACTGCTGTGAGTGGGTGAGTTTATAATACATGACTGTCTAATGTCCTTCTGAAGTGAACAGGAAAAGCTGACAATAGTGTTTTCATACTCACCGAGAAAACTGCATTTTGAAGCCCAAAAGGAATGGGGGTGAGTCTCGCTAAGGCCACAACTTTGAGTCCACTTCCTCCCTCCACCACTCGTATGACAGCACTGAGCTGTTCACTGTTCCCAACTTTGTTCAGAACCCAGTCAGTCAATAAGCGTTTGCACACCAGGTGTGCCACGAAGGTCCCTATTAAAACTCCCACCATGACTAGTCCCATGCCCAGCACAAAGCCGTAGAGGTAGCCAGCTGCCACGTTAAGAACAATATATCCCCATCCACATGGAAATGACACAATAATCAAACCAACTATAAACAGCAAGGCTCCGACGAGGCTGTCCAAGCTCTCCACCCAGAGCAGGAGGTCCTTGAGGTATTGGCGCACAAGGGCAACCGAGGAGAAGCACACAGCAGTCAGGATGCATGCCAGCAGGGCGCTCTTGAAGCAAAAGGTGGTGATACAGCACGGGTGTCTAAACTCTCCACCACTGGCAAAGGTCGTCCCCCCTGTGTCGCTGATAACCTCGGGGTCTCCGTCTGACTTCCCTATGCCAGCCCCTCTCTCGTCAAAGGCGCTGCATATCAGGATGTCAATTTTGTCACACTCCTCCGTGGCAGTTCTCTGCAGCCAGCGGTTCAGCTGAATTTGCGCCTTGCCCACCGCATGCTTGATGAGCTTGGTGAAAAGCTGCACGGTCGTGGCCCCTGACACTGACATATTGGCCCTCAAATGAGCTCTGGGGACCAGCAGCAGGGCTCAGATGAACTGTCCGACCTGGAGACAGCTGTGACGTTAAGAGGGTTTCTCACGGTCTTTACATCCAGCGCAAGTCCATGTCTTGCAGTGTCAAATTGTTGAGCTCCAGCAGAGACGAGTATTTATGAATGATTAAGAGGATGGCTTCAGCAGTGGCAACCCATCGCTCTGCAACTTTGAGAGCAACTGTGTAGTGACACATACAGATGAAATCCGCCACTCTCCTTGGCCATTACATAAACTGTCCAATATAACAGTGTTTATCTTGGGTACACTAGCTGGGCAACGTACCACTCCAACGACTTACAAGCGCCAGTTTTGTAGTCTCTGTCTGAAACACTCGCCATATTCAGAGTTGCCACCCCTCAGCTTCAGGACAGTGCAGAGTCGATGGATGGAGGGAGCTGTCAGGGCAGCAGAGAGACGGGTTGTGGGGACACTGACGATTCAACACAACACTTTTTTGGACCGAGACGTGGTGCAAAAGCATCAACTTTGATGACACCACCCCATCCTGCTAACGATAACCCACTAGCATAAATCACTGCAAGGCTAACTTACTCCGGTCGTTAGCTAACAAGCTCGCAGTGTGCAGTAAGTCCTCCGCTGCATTTCAGAGACTAAAGCTGGCCTCCAGCTCCTCTTCCCCCTCTTCTCCCGGACACACAGAGCCACACACGGGACGCAGAAGTCGGGTGTGAAAGCGCAGGTCGCCGTTTCTCCGCAGGGCTTGGGTGTTGTTGTTCCTCTCGTCGCCTTCCCTCCGCGTTGGAAGCCGCTGATGTCGCTGCTGCTCGAGCTCTTCACACCGACCACTGTTTGTGTCCCAGAATGCCAAGTAACCTCAGCCCACGTGACCGTCCGTTTCACCTCCTCGTCCAATCAGGGGGGATACCACTGGCCATCGCGAGATTTCACTATACATTTGGTTTGTTTTGGATGAATTATCTTTACACGGTTTCCTCCTGCGGTCAGCCACCCTGCTGCCACATAAGCAGACCTAACTATTACACAACCAAACAGTAACGTGTTAATTACCTCATCCTCAGACTTTACTGTTAACATTTTATACTTAAATTCTAAGTGCTAATAGTTAAGAAGACATGTCAATTTAACACTATACATACATATATATATATATATATATATATATATATATATATATACTTCTACTTCTTGTGATAGACCCTATTAGGTAGGGTAGATTAGCTTTTTAGTTAAGCGTTCCTAATAAACTGACACCTGACTGAATATTACATTCATTTTTTTTTTTTACTTTTCACATTTTTTTTTTACTGATATTGGCTATAACATGCATTTTAAAGTAACTTGGCTTTATAACGTTGGGTTGTTTAACCTATAACATTCATCAGTTTTATAAGTTGATCATATTTTTTGTTGAAATAGTTTTAATTTTCAGTGTAACTACTAATTGCAGTTGTGAAGACAGGCATAGTGGAGTTAAAAGTACAATATTTCCCTCTGTGTATGTAGCTGAGTAGGCAAACAGAGTAGCATAAAAGTACTTTAGAATTGTAGTGGAGTAAAGTATTTCAGTTAATTTGCTTAGTTACTTTCCACCACTGTTAAGACATGTGTTCATAAACTATTCTGAAAGTGGCAGTGGTGGAGGAAGCACTCACATCGTTCACTTAAGCAAAAGTAACATTCGCAAAGTCCAAATAATCCAGTTAAATAAGAGTCTTGCATTCAAATTTTAAGGCAATCAAAAGTACACATTATGCAGAATGGATCAGAGTGTTACATTATTACATAATTAATACTGGGTTATTACCACTGACTAATTAACTTCTAAGCAGCATTTTTGTAGGCGGCTGAGGTGGAGCTAATTTTAACTGCCTTATGTGGGCTACTGCTGGGTTGTTTACTGCATCATAATTTATAGTCTTCTCATGTGTTAATGTCAAGTCTAAATCTCCTGAGGAAACTCTAGCTGTCAAATAAATACCTGAACACTACAAAATCCTTCTAAAATGTAGATATACAAAGTAAAGTAGAAACATCTCAAAATTCCAGCGTACTTAAGATCAGTACTCAAGTAAATGTACTTAATTACATTCTAGTTCTGGAAATAAGTTATATCAACATCAGTCATTCAGAGAAGTCATATCACATATATATATTTAATTAATCAACATAGAAACTCTGTTACATAGAGCTTACCTCACACAGGATTTGTAATAGTAGTGTAGTATGCAACAGAATTTGTATTGATGTCAGCCTATACATACTCCTCTGTATTTCTCTAAGCATACAGTATAATGTAGTAGCCTGAGGGGAATCTCCCTGCCTGACTTACTTACCATAAATTCCTAATGAGGGGAGTGAAGCAGACAATATGTGCATTCATGCATCTACCACCGCTTGCCCCCTGGCTCTCCCAGCTGTGGGTGAAGAAAGCCTTCAGGTGGTGTTCCTCCCAAAAAAACTTTGTGCAGCCTTTGCAATGAGTCTTTCTCAAGAGCTTTCTCACTGTCATCCTACACTACAGATAACATTAAACGAGTCTTTTTCACTACAGACATCCAGAATGATTTGTTTATGCTTCATGTTGGAGGGAAGTGTGTTTGTGTGTTTTCATAAGACTCCACTAGATGGAACTGTTACACAGTTTTACAAATAATCCAAGTAGGTTGCTTTGTCTCACAGTAGAATTTAAGTGATGTGATGATTGATCCATACCTTCAATCAAACATTTAACGGCTGACCGCCAGATTCATTATCAGGATTAAATGAATGCAAATTAAAACTTCATCACTGTACATTTAGGGCAAACCAACAGAAGCTATATGCTTATTTGGTGTTTGTGATTATATATATCTTTAATGTTTAATTTACAAACAAATTGAAAGTGTGTTTTTTTCTAAATATACCCCCTGAATATGTTGGAATGAATCAATATCACCAACAAAAATAGAAGAAAGTGTCTTAAAATGTCACCTAAAAGTCTAATCACTATGGTCAATTTAAAGTAAAAGTAACTGCTAAGAGATATACAGGAAGTTACTGAAGAAATATAAACTCAGAAACTCTTAATATTTGCAAGACTGGTCTTTTTCTTTCACTGCTGTATATAGCACTCTCTTATCTAGGCATATACATGTAAGTCATTTGTGTTGCTTATTCAGCTATAGTTTATTTTATATCATACAGACATGTAACTTGATTAGAGTGATGTATTTGTTACAGAAGTGATCCGCTAATGTAAACTGTGCACAGCGATATTAGAGTCAGCAGGTTTACATTCATCGTCAACACAGACAGATGCAGCCAGTGTGTGTCAGGAAGTGTAGTGATTTCATTTGTCAAAATAAAACACAAAGTTTCGTTGTGCGTGGGTCTAATGCAAAAAAAACACCAAAAAAAACTCAAAATTATCCGCAGCATAATGAGATCATATTTGAGTTTTAACATAAGGAGTGAAAGTATTGCAGGAAATAGATATTTTTAGAATGACATACTATAAAATGATAAAATTCATTGTTAAATTTTGAAACTTGACTTCGGAAGTCGTGTGTTTTATTGCTGGTTAATTGACAGCAGTACGGAGTCGCTGTTTCTGACCAGTGGCAGCGATCAGATAAGAGGTTCAGGCGGACACATTCCTCTGCAGTTTGCTACTGAAGCCACATTTTGGAAGATGGATTGTTCAGAGGAGGTTCAGACTGTACCTGAAGAGCCCAGCGCTCAAATGGAGCTTAAAAAGGGAATGTCGATTTTCATTGATGTAAGTAAAAAAAAAAAAAAAACTCGAATTTAATTTTCACTGTTTGGTATCTGCACTCCTTCTGATTAAGTGCAGAAACTTATTTTATGTAAGACTATATTATCATTTCATTTCATCACCTAGGTAATATTCTATAGCATATAACAGGGGAAAGAAATATCTGAACTATCATTAAAAAAAAATCATTGCATTTGGGTAAAAAAGATACATTTTTTATTCTAAATCTACATTTCAGTGATTTTAATATAATTATTTGTTAGAGGTTTTGAATCACTTGAGTTCATGTGGGTCCCTTTAATGTATGCAGGGTACAGAGGGTTCCCTGCCTTACGAAATTAATTATTTTTGACAAGTCTGACCTTTAATTTGGCTTCTTAGTGTAAGGTTTTCAAAGACCGGCCATCCATTTACATGTCACTGTTCAAAACTAAGTATCCAGTTAATGAAATGCTGGAAGTCTTCTTGTTTGATAAAAGTCAGGCTGTTATTTTTGTTGGGAGCCAAATCTAGTTTAATTATGCAAAACATTATATGACATCTGAATCTAAAAAGTTAAAGTTCTTTTATTAAAAAAAAAAAAAAAAAAAAACTAGGAATCCCCAAACTTGTAGATTTCCCTCAGATGCTGAGGATTTAAAGATTAAAATCCCATGATGTATCAGTGCAGCTAATGATCATCCTCAAGTGCTGCTTCTCTCTCAAGAGCTTTCCCTCCCGTTTCGTGGCTTTGCACCTCGGTATCTGCCACCTAATTATATTCCACCTCATTCCTCTGCTCTTTCATTTAATTGTGATGCCTTAGCCATCAACCTGTTGGCTGCCTTCGGTGTATAAAAGAGACAGGAGACACACAAGAGCCGAGATTTATTAAAGGCGGGAAGTCGTATCCATCACATCAAATGTTTCACTGATGTTCATCTTCTGGCATTGACTGACAGAGAATGAAACCGCAGCTCTTCAGGGATGAGCTGGTCGACAAGAGCATTGCCTCTGTTATTTCTTGACGCCTGGTGGTGCAGGTTTGTCACCATGTGTAGTTTTTTTCTCATTGGTAGTGCCAGACTTCCACTTTATTAACAGATCTAATGGAGGAAAAATACATTCAATTCTTATTCTCAATTGAATTAATGAATTTTACTCATTTCCCAGATTATGGGAGCCAGTTGTAGGTTGGTGCAGGGTTCAAAACAGTGATGGTGTTTGATCTGGTCTCTGGGTTAGGGATTGAACTGACTGCTTATGGAGACTGAAGATGAATGAAAGATGAGCAACAGGTAGAATTGAGACAGAGGGAGAGCAGGTCTGTGTGGGTATTATGCAGCAAAAGGAGTGACAAAGACTGATTAGCAGGATTAATGTGAGAATTATGTAAGTCAGAACACAGGACAGACTGCCAAGAACAAGGAGAGGGTGGGTGTATTTTTTAATTTGTATCTTCACCCTTATGTAGCACGGAGCTGAAGCAATCCTTGGAAGAAAAAATTTCCTAATTTCAAATTTAGATCTTGCACATAAAGGATTATACAGTCAGGTTTAGCCTGTAGTGATGATGTATAAATACGCTCCGAGCCTGTTCACTATTGACAAGCCCAAACATGACAAGAAGAGAAAGTAGGCAATGCTATTTTGAGGTTGGTGGTTTGAGCCTTTTAAAGCTGATGTGGTCATTGCCACTGTGCCTTTCATCTCCTCTGGACTGTGGGATAGCGCTATCAATAATTTAATGCCACACTGCTTTTGAGAGTGTGATCGATGATCCCCACGCACATACACACTTTTATTTTAACTCTGATGATGTGAAACCTCTGTTGACACTACATCTTTTCCCCTCTCTTGTTGCAGATTTTACGGAGAGCTGATAAAAACGGTAAATATCTCAGCACCCAGCTCCTCTCAGACTCACACACACTCTCATCTGTCTTAATTCGACGCCCTCTTTTCCCATGTGTGAAAACAGATGTACTTCCTCAATGAAATTCTGATCATGACTCTCTTTCAGTTTCCATGGAAACAGGAAACTGACCATGCCCACTGAGGCTCAGTGTCAGAGCATTAATGAAGAAGAACGTCAAAAATTTGTACCAGTTAGACACTTTTATCTCGGCAGTCCACAGTTAATGACTTGGAGATGTACAGCTGGAGACTCAGGGCAAATTCTGTGGTTGTGTCTCCTCCTCTATCTTGTGCAGTGTTATCACAGTGTGCGGTGTAAACACACAGAAATGTGTAGTTTATTTGTTGTTGACAAGAGACAGCAGGAGGCTAAGTCCAGGTTTCTGCCCATTCATCCTAAATACTGTCTAAGAAAGCACAAATGCAGAGAATCCAAAAAGAAGTGAAATAACTCTGTGGATCTCCAGCTTCTGTGGCACGCAGGCCGTGCATTTTGATTTATTGAGTCTGATTTATACAGTCAGACTGTTCTGCTTTTCCTCCATTCCAATTTGTAAACATTTTAATAAATCACAGATACTCTCATATGGTTATATCTCATAGAGTTTCTGTTCTGAAAGCACTTTCCTTCATTTTTGAGAAACACGCAGTAGATCTGTGTGCATTAGGCAAAAAAGTGTAGATACATTTAAGTTTCCTTTGCTGGAGGAAAGAGACAAGATGCGCTATCACTTAAAGAACTAGTTCCAAATTTGGGACATATGCTTATTGCTTTGTTGACTAGATGGGAACATCAATACCACACTCATGTCTGTGTCGTAAATATGCTACAGGCAGCAGTTAGTTAGCTTAGCATAGCATAAAAAGTGAAAACAGGAATAACAAAATCTTGAATCTTCAATCCACAAGCAAAGTTATGTTAAACAACTGTATTTCTTAACCAGGAGCAGAGACGTCTTGGAGCCTCCACTGGTTGTCTGGTAACCACTCCCTGACAAGAAATAGTCCAATATATAACTTTATAGATTTGTGAGTTGTACATAGTGTCAACACATGAGTCACAGCATGAGCAGCACATTAGCGCAGCAGCAGATTCAGCCCTCCATCTATGTCTACATGCAGATAGGTACAGGATTAAGTGCAGGTCACCTGTGATTTGAGCTCAACACACTGTAGTCACACACATAAAACGCAAGAAAATAGACTTGACACATAAAAATATGCTGAATTTACCTGAGGATGGAGGACTGAAACACTTCATGCACAATCACGCTGTCAATGGTGTTAGTAGACAGATTTTATTACCTTTAGATGGACGCAGGCTAGCTGTTTACCCCCCGTTTAAGTCTTTGTGCTAAGCAAAGCTAACCAGCTGCTGGCTATAGCTTGATCAATCTTCTCAACTAATTTTTGGCAAGAAAGCAAATAAGTGCATTTCCGACAACAATTAAATACTCCATTAAGTTTCTTTCATAACAGTGCAGTATATTGTCAGTTTTCGGGAAACATACACAGTTTCTATACATTATTTAAATATACTTAATCATCAGCAGCCATGATGTGCAAATACAAGTGTGATATACACTTTAATGCTGCAGTAATGAAATGTTATCTGAAGCTTTTACAGTAATGTTCCTAATTTTTCAAATAGGCAGTTTCCTTCGGTAGGAAAATTAGACCTCTTTTCATGTTTATATAATGAAAACTGGAATCACTCTGTCATTTCCACTCTATCCACTGAACTGCTGTGATTTTAGATGAATAATCTATCTCAGTTTGTATGACTGTATACTGAAATTATCATTTTGTTTAAAGCTAGCATGTGTCATGAAACAGATTTGAGTGTGTGTCGATACAGAGCTTGTTAAGTTTTATCTGACATGTTAACAGACACAACATCTCCTAGTAACATCCTGAACATGTTTCATATAAATGACCAAAAATAGCTGTTCAGAATTCATGATTCACATAGCATGACATGCTTCATTATTCATTAAAAGCCTGTCCCATGCTGTGAGTGATTTGAGGTCTTGTCATGCAGCAACATAAGAAGTCATCCCACATGTTTGTTTTTGGTGTTGTGCGAACAGCGGCACTTATATGACAAGTCTATTCCAAGATTATTCCTGAGCTCGTCGACCGTGAGTCACCATGTGCTCCATTTATGTGTGTGTGTCTCTGTGTGTGTCTTTGTGCATGCTTCAAAAGGGGTTCTTGCTCACATCATGTATAGAGACATGACAGTCACACTGAAAATCACCTGTAGAGCAGGTCAGCAGTGAAAATTTAAAGATCAGCCACCTCACATCACACAAAGAGAAAAACACTAGTGGAGCAAGAACTGTGTGAGAAACATGTCTGACGTTGGTTGTTGTAATTCATGCTCTTTCACTGCTTCAGCCCCTGCATTTTACAACATGCTGCATCGTATGTGGGTTATGTCAATCACACTCAGCCCAGGAGATGCAGTGAAATTCCTGAAATGTTTTTAAACCAGTTTCCTAATGGAACAATGAGGAAGGAAGTTTGTGCTACTGATAAATTTCCAACCTTTTCACTTGCCTGTGATTTATATGAGGAATGTTTTTAGAGAATGGTCACCTCACCTCAGAGGATGTTGCAGTCCTGAGACCTTGTTGACACATTGCATTCGTGCTCCGTTCCCAGACGACGGGAAGCTTTCCTTTGACGAATTCAAAGCCTACTTCTCCGATGGAGTCTTGACAGCTGAGGAGCTGAAGGAGCTCTTCCATACAATCGATACCCATAATACAGAGTAAGTCAATCAGACGCTTTATCTTTTAATTGTGTTATTAAAAAGAGGACACACTTGAGATGTGGGTGATGGAGAAGAGGGAGATGTCAATGAGATGACTCATAAGAACCACAGTGGCCACTTTGTAGTGTGTTTCATTCAATTACATCCAACTTTCTTTCGAACAGCCAGTGAACTCACATGATTCTTGTCCAAAGGATACATCTCAGACAAGGTCCATTACTGATGACATGTTCAGGGCAACATTGTTTGTCACCAGCCCAGGAGGATATGATGTATATAATCATCAGCTCAGTTTTTTGTTGTGTCTGCTATGAAAATGATCTTGACATGTTTTCAAGCCAAGCTGGACACACTCAGCCAGCCACGAAGTTTTAAAAGAAATCCTGGTGGATTGGTTTATCATTGCTTTGCTCAGTGTGCAGAATATGATGTGAAACATCCAGAAGAAAGTGACTAGTCCTATAAAATATTTAGAGGGACTGGGCCACACTCTGATGAGAATTTTCTATTTATTCACAAGCTCAGTATCGTTCAAGCGATGACAAGCAGACGTTACGATGTGAAGAGACGCACTCCAGGCAGAGTGGCTGTGTGTTGTGTCTCTGCAGGACACGGGAGACTCGCGTCAGATTCATCTCTGTGTTTGCCTGTCAACCTGTCACACATTTTCATATCTTATATGTAAGGATTTAAGACAGGCTTGCATCGATATTGCAGCATTGCAACATAATATTATTGTTAAACTGTGTATCTTAGCAGCTTTCACCCGGCTTCCACCTCTGCCCTCTGCTCTCAAACCTTTTGTTGAATTCATTGTCACCTTTACGCAATCCAATACGTGAGCAGTCGAGCCAGAATTACCCTAACAACCATCCTTGACACCATAGAAACCATTTAGTAACACTCTAGCAAACACTCAGAAACCACCCAATGATACATGAAATATCTAAATATATAGAATATTCAACATGCAATGATACAGTTCTGAACACGTGCATACATTCTTACATGTTTGGATTTTATTTACCTTTTTTTCCCTGTTTTTTACTGTAAAGTAGCATGTAACTTTGTTTTTGAAGGATGCTAAATTAATGGTCCAATCCCTTACTACAATCCCTTTTCATGCATGTATCTATTACTTAGCAACTATAGTATTTAATTACTAAACACTATTAATTATATTATACACTACTCATTAATATTCTCCTGATCCAAAGGCTCACAAACTAGATCCATTTGCATCTGATGTGATTGAATGCAAAGTCTCATTAAATCAGTTAAGTTAAGCAAGAGTGAATATCGATTGTGTTCCTCATGCAGCCTTGTTCTGTAGGTGGCCTGTAAGACTCTCTTTGATACTTGTCGACAACCGCATGAAGGAGACAGGCTGATCAATGTCATGGCGGCAGAGCAAACACAGGTCAGGCGAAATAAGTTGAGGTGGTACAGACGTGACTGAAACTAAATGATTACCCTGTTATCCTGAAGAAGCAGTCAGTGGCCAGTTATTTTGCAGGTAAAAAGAAGGCTGTCGTCACGCTCGTGAAAGATGAATGAATGTAGACGAACGTTGTATCCAGTGAAGCCAAACAGGGAGAGTCTTTGAAGCTCTTGTCACCGTGCAGCAGTTTTTGGATGAATGACAGAGGAGGACTTATGCCATGCTAGTTACATTAACATTAACTTCATTTCTGCACTGGATACTCTTACTATTAATGTTTTAAGTACATTTGGTATTAATACTTTTACCTAACCAATCTGAATCCTTCCTCCAACACTGCTTTTATTAATTATTTAATTTCTTATCCTCGTTATTATAGTATTATTTGTGTATTTGACATAGGTCCAAAGCATAATTAGATGAACTTAAATAATTAAATTGTAGATGAAGGATATGAAGCTGCGGTCACACACCAGGACTCCAGCATGTGCAAAATTAATTGAATTATTTATATTTCTGTTTAACTAAACCCTGAGAGAGGGATACATTTGGACTCTGCTATAATGTTTCATGTTTCTAATAGTCTTTGCAGTATGTCTGTATTCAGAGTTTCACTTGTGTGGTCCATTAGTAAACAAAGTACCTTAAAATGTCAAAACAGCCGAGTTTCCAGCAACACAAGTTCTAGCTTTTTAGTCTATTGCTCAATTTTAGTGTCTAACCTCTGCTTTACCTCCTCTGTTCTTGTCTGCCCTCTGAGGCTCTAAGTGTTTTCTCCTGTTCGGACCAATTGATTTCTGCAGCACTTTCTCCCCTTGTGAACGACAGCTACAGCTTGTGTGGAATGGAGTTAAAACAAGCGCTATTCCCCAGCCTCACTCACTGTACGAGGATGTCTCCTTTCTGTCTCTTGAAGCCATCTGCACAGAGGATACGGTGGCTGATTGTCCATTTTGTCACCTTCACCCTTCTTTCTTTCACTCGTTTCTTTCTCTGTGTGTCTGTCTCCTTTTCAGACGCATACACACTCAGACATTCCCTGTCACGCACTCATGCATGGACATTCATCAAAAACAGACAAAATTTCTCAAGGGTCTCTGTTGAGGAATTCGTCGTCGGGTCTCGAGTGCTCACCTCTGCAGGCAAAAAATGCAGCAAAATTATTCAATTATTCATGACCTGTTTTACTTTGCTCCCATTTGTCACAACACACTGATTCACCAAATCAACGTCTGCCTGTGGAAAAGTTGTGCAGTGATGAAAGATTACTCTGTCACCTCCTTTAACCTTAAAAATGTCTGTTTTTTAAAGCAAGGCTTTGTATCTTAATATCTCTCATTTTTTTGTCTTTCAGTAACGTGGACACCGATGAACTCTGTGGTAAGTTGAGTCTTCATCTAAATCAACACAACTTTGATTTTTAGCAATAAGAAGCCGTGTTGTTCTACTTGCTTTATCTTGCTTTACCTCACAGTCAGGAGCACCATAGACTCAAATGCTATTTGACATTTTCCCAGCATAAGGAAAGAACCATGTTAGACCCCTACAGGCTGTGTGACTGAGGTGTCACACCAGTGCTGTGTCAACAAAACACCTAAAGCCCTGTCCTAGTTTAACTCACAAAATGTTTCCTTTTTTTTTGGTCATTCTTCTGTGAAGAGTATTTCTCCCAGCACCTCGGTGAATATGAGAATGTTCTCGCTGCCTTAGAAGACCTGAATATGTCCATACTGAAGGCGATGGACAAAACAAAGAAGGTAAGATCTAATGAGGCAACTAATCTTTAAGTTCTTCTTTCTTTCTTTCTCTGTCACCATTTTTAAGACTTAGTTAGCAGTGTGTGTATTGTGTGTTTGATTCGACTGAGTTATGATTCTGAAAGCAAGCAAACTCTGTCAACTGTGTCTTCAAATTAAGATGTTGTATCTGTTCACAGTGCATTATCTGTGTATTCACATCCATCCCCGTGACACATTCATAACGCACACCCACACCTCCACGCGGCGAGCATCATACTGACAGCTCATGCCGCGCACTTAATAATAATAATAAGAGATGTTTGATTTACTCACAGTGTGGCCTGAACTTCACGCTGCAAATCTCTCCCAGCATGCTCCTGTGCCGTCCAGCTGGCTTCCTCAGATCTCCCATTAGTCAGATTTCCATTTCAGAGCCAAAAAGGACGAGCCAGGGCTCACTCATGCTACTAATTAACCCCCAGAACAAAACATGTTATGATTATTTTTGGACTTGTAGCCAACATTGATGAGGAATTAAATGGGCTGTGGCTGCGTTACCGAACAAGTGCTGCTTTTGATCGTTCTCCTGGAAAATGCTTTATATCCTCTTGTAGAGCTGTGGCTAAAGCTGTGTACCTTTTAGGTAGGGAGAGAAGGCAAACAGACAGAGATGGAGGTAAAACATCAGAGACGACAGAAGAAAAAAGGAGGACTGAGGGGACAAATAATGAAGAGAAATGGGAGAAGAATGCAGCGATGAGGATCAGAGGTGGCTTATTAGATCGGCAGGGAGAGCTTATTTTGTCTTCCTACCACTCTCTCAGTAGTGTCTCATCTGACACATATGACACATGCTGCGAGGCTCAGATCAGCCCTCAGATCTGCACTGAAACTGACACGTCTCACTGTGGATCCTTCAGAAACCATGCGTGGGAGTAAAACCATTAATTTGTAGTTTTTAATTAGCACAGAAATGGGTTACACATGTCCACACTGTACTTCAACACCTAAAAACAGCGGTGACAGTGGTAAGTGGTAATATGTAATTGAACAGAAAAAAGACAGTAGCGAGGCGAAAGTTTAAGGAAACGGTGTCAGATAATGCATCATTTCAGGAGGTACATACAGACAACACTCCAAGCAACAAGTATTTTTCTTGAAACTGATTTCAACAAGGTTGTACCTTCAGGAGCACAGCAGTGAATTGCATGTGCCCTGATATTCAGCCTCCACTCCTGCAAAAGGAACCACACAGATATTTTTGCAGTCCCTCTGCAATCTCTCATAGACCTCAACGAGCGCCGAGCCATGATGAGGTGTGAAAATCAAATTGCACCTCAAATCATTTTCTTTTCTCCATGAGGAGAGTTGAGATCGGGAAGTGAGACAGCAGGAGAGAGGAGAGAAACAGCAGAGGCAGCGTGGACATGTATTTTAAGTTCTTTCTGAAGTCAGGAAGGTCTGAAGGTCTTTCTGCTCCTTCACAGACATAAAGTACAAAATATATATTTGAGCTCAAATGAAAACAAATTGTTCTGCCCAAACTGAGCAGAAATGAGGAGTTATTGACCAAAACAATAACTTTTAAATCAAATTACTCCACAAGAGAGAGAGAGAGGATTTCACACTGCAGATGTCTCCCCAGGAGCCTTTTGAAAGTGTTTACTCCTTTTAAAGCCTAATTCAGTTTTTTTTCTCTTACAAAGCATGTGTGATGCCACAAAAGATTTCTGTGATCCCAAAATGAGTCATAGCACAAGAAAAGAGAGAAAAGAAGAGATTTATGGTGCGCTGCATTTCTCTTTCTGTTATCAAGTATCAGCTGAGCAAGGATGCTGCATTAGTCACAGACTAAAGCTCAGTCGTCTCTGTTGAACTGTATATGTATTTGAGTGGGTGGTCTCTGGCTGTGGATTTGTGTGAGGGGGCTGGCTGTATGTACGTGTGTTTTTGAGGTGGTTCTGTCTTTCTTTTTTTTTTGTTGTTGTTTTTTTTGTTTTGGAAGGTTGTTAGCATGTTGCATGAGCTAATTTGTGTCTATGTGTGTGGTCGTGTGTGCACGCATCAAACATCCATGCACATGTGCGGGGGAAGCTGGAACAAGATTGTGCCTCCAAATCAGAGCCAGGCACGTGTACGTATCTGCTCGACTACACTTGAGGTTTCATTTGGCAAAGATATTCATGCCAAAGCTATTTACAGGTTTCCCCACACATAGCCTCTTTTAGTTTTGACTCCAAATCAGGTGTTTCTCACCTGCAGATGGAGGAAGTTGACTGAGTACTCACACTTCACAGTTGATGTAGAATTAGGGCACAACATTTTTGAATTATGCCAAAGATTTTAATTCAGGAAAATAGAATTAATCAATAACAGTAAGCAAGTTAAGACTTAGTTTAGTGTGGAGATTTACACATGCTACATTACACCAACCAGTCGCTCTGTTTACATACAGATCAGTTTTGTTACTAAACATATTCACCCAGTAACTTTCAGGTGTGACTGTGGTGTAGCTAACTGAACCAACTGACAAAATATTAGCTTGCTAATGTTTGACCAGTTTAAAACAAATATATATAGTCGGTACCTCTGACCTGACACACAAAATGCTGTTTATTAATGATATAAACTAGAAAATGTTGAAATTATATTACAGCTACCTCGCTATGAATTGTTATACTATGCTAAATATTTGACTGAATGAGCAAATACCACCAGTTAGCATAAACAGACCATATGAAAATTACATTTCATGTGACACACATTTATCCATTAATAAATAAAGTCATACCTACATTTACTGGTGTTTGTTCATTTGTTTGTTGCCGTAAAACTACAATTTTTGGAAATGACTTTTGAAAATTCTTTCCTGTTTACACATCCAGTAGTTACGTAGCATTTATTAGCATGTGTTTGAAGTCGTGTTGCCATCTGGTGAATGCAAGTCCAATATTCACCCTCTCTTTTCTCTGGTTATGGTCTCTACCAACACCTGAGGGAAATATCTGGCTCTGTTGTTGTCAAATGCTTCGCTACGTTCAACAGCTAGTCGCTAACCATGTCTGTCTGCCGTTTGGTGTTGACCAGGTAGTGTTCAGCAGGTATTTTTCCCAACACAGCTGCTGCTGTGGCAAAAACTGACCCAATTAGAACAGTGAAAGGGGACCACAGCTGTGAAGTTATGGGCTAGACACTCACTAATAAACTCTATAAAGCTGAGGGAGCTGCATATATAGGTGATATTTCTCTGTAAGTTCATTACTACAAGCGACCCCTTTCACATTTTCACATTGTTTCCACATTGTCATTTGATATATTGTTACTATGGAAAAATTGATTCTAGTAGCTTTAGTTTTAATGGTGCAGTCTGTCTCAGTAAATCGACGTTTGAAACTAACCTGCAATTTCTAAGAATTTAGGAAAGATTTTTCTTGAAAAATGAATTTACGAATAGCTGGTGCCAACCAGGTTCCTGCCAAATCACCTGAGGGTGGTTTGTCTCATTTTTGGCATTTTTCGATTACGATTTGCAATCAGGATTTAAAAAATACTGCGGTAAAATCATCAGGCAAAGGTAAAGTGAGGCGTGATTGGGGAGCAGAATGGGAGAGAGCGGTGGAGAGCGTATAGCTACAGTCCTGACTAAAAGGCTTAAATAGTGTGATCTGAGCAGCAGTGTGAGGTCAGAGGCTGAGGTAGAAAAATGCAGAAAACTGCAAGGCACCATGTCCAGCAAAGCACTCATTTGACCTTTGGTACGACTGAAAATAAAAGGTGAACGGAAAGAAGAATCAGGCAGACCTTAACCAGTTTAAAATGGCTGTAGACTTTTGAGGTAGAGACACACACACACACACAAAGGAACAGATCACAGGAGGTAATCCATGCTCAGATGGTAGACAGGAGACTGACCTTTACCAGTTTTGTCGTGACTCACTCTCACAGAGTGAATGTGTGCGCATGTGCAAATGTGTGTGTGCAGGCACAATGTCAGAGGATCAAACAAACACTTCAACCCATAACAATTCTGTGTTTTTAAAATGCAGCACTGCAAAAACCAGAGTTTAGGTTGTGTCTCACATTTTGAGATAGGCTTTTCAATCTTTGGTCAGATACATTGGTGAGAGGACCGGTGGGAAAAGCCAGAGACTAATGATCTGTTTGGTATTCTAGAGAAGCTGCTGAGAGTTCAGCTCTCTCATGGGAAGACACCCGTTCAACATACTGTAATTAGGGGTGTGTGTGTGTACGTGTGTGTGCACTACATGCAGCTCTTAAAATCTAACCATCTTCATTGTACTTTTGAAAATGTAGTAATCACCAACAGACAAAAACACTGTGACATATTTCCCTTCTCTCTTTCTATCACACATACACACACACACACACACACACACACACATTCCTATTCATGCATTAGTCATTGATCTAACTTGCATTAGCGTTTCCCCATCAAACCTCTCATTGTTAGTCGGGTGCACAAACAGCTGAAATCTGTAGGAGCAGGTGCAAGGTGCAACCAACAAACTCTGTTGTGCCGAGCATCACTCACTTCCCTTTGATTAGATCCAAAACAACAGCCAGCCATCCTGCTCTGCACCAGGCATAGTAAATGACACCTCTCCAGAATGCCATTCACTATGATTGTTTATTGTTTTGTTTTTTTTCCATCAGCTTCCTGAACAAAAAATAAATGTATCCTTCGCTCACAAAATGACAAATATTGCTCTGCATGGAGGAAGTTATTTCTTAATGTGATTTTGATTGAAGGTGCAAATGATTGTTTCACATATTTGATGTTATTTTTTAAAATACATTTTAACATAATAGAAAATGTAAATACAACATCCACCACACCACCACCAACTGTATTAATCAATATTTTGTAGTAACAATGGACTGAACAATTACTTATAACTGGAGGGTGATGGTTGTAGTGAACCCACAGTGACTTACCCACCCACTAGCAGTAGCTCTCAGGTCTACGTTGCATTTTAGCGTCTTTCAGGTCCTTGTTTTGGTTTGGTCTGATGCACAGACACAGATCTCCAATTCATTAATGGCTTGAATGAATGAATGAGTTGTAAGTTTGTCTAAAGTAAAATCTGTAAATTGCCCAGAAACTCACTCGTCCTCCCAGTTTTTCCAGCTTAAACGCATTCAAAACTCTCTGTCCTACATGAATGTCTATGCTCTGTTGAAAAGATTTAACTTGTATTGTCCTGAAGTCAGCTGGCAGATTGCTAGCATCAGATCTGACATGCTCATCTTCCTCCTCTTCCTCTCCCCTCCTGAAGCAGTCTTACATAATCTTTTCAAAATGACTGATCTTGTAGGCGTCTTTTAATTAGCAGGGAAGGTCTGGACGTTGAGTGACTCGTGGCTGGATGTGAAACTTGTCACAGCTCCCCCCCGTCCCCACCCTCCCCTCCTTTATCGTTCATCCTACTCATAATTCCTCCTCCTCGTCTCGATCGACAGGATTATCAGGAATCCACCCACCTGGAGCAGTTTGTGACCCGCTTCCTGCTGAAGGAGACAACCAATCAGCTTCATTCGCTTCAAAGCTCGCTCGAATGCGCCATGGAAACCACAGCCGAGCAGACTCGCCAGGAGAAGTAAGGGCAAAGACCTCTGAGGTCCCTCATACACACAATTAGTCTTTAAAATATAGACAAAGTGTATTGTACAATGGCACCCATAATTACAGTTCTTGCAGTCAGTCTAATAATTTTGTCCAAACAGCACACTCTAATTTACATCTCACATTTTAGACTTAAATGAAGCTTTTATCCAAGGTGCCATGCAACAACAGTTTCTTACCCTGTATTTGTTAAGACCCTGTAATCCAGCAGATATCTATAATCCTTTATTTGTCTGATCACTATGCAGATCCTCATCCTATGGGGAAATATAGGCAAACGGAGGAGGCAAATTAAAAAGGGATTGAGATAAATGAAATATGGAGGGTAGCACACCTGAACACAGGGGAGATGCTGCTGCTTCTTATGTGTCAAAACAAAACAGACAAGGTGGAGGTAAATGTCTGCCATTGATGAGTTACTTCAGTCTGGTAATCAACTTTGTGTTTAACTAGGCTATACTAATGTGTCTGTATTAAGTGTTAGCATGATAGTTTGACAATTAGAGTATGACCTTAAAGGGGTTATGATGAAATTATTATCATGTTAATTTATGAACTGACTGATAATGAACATTGACCCGCTGGCTTTCTGTGTGTGGGAAGAGTGGACCATTGATTTTTATCAATGGACCATTGAGGGACAGGGGGCTCTTTGTGTGTGCGTGTGTGTGTATGGGTGGGTGGGTGTATGCAGTATTGGATCAGTCTGGGTCTGCATTCAGAAGTCAGGCATGCCCCTGGTGTGCTCGGTTCATTAGTGATGATGACTCACCAGTGTACAAGTGCACAAAATATTCATGTACAGTTTTTTTTTTCTTTCTGTGTGTGTGTGTGTGTGTGTGTGTGTGTGTGTGTGTGTGTGTTCATGGGGTATTTAAAGAATGGGTGATGACGCATGGTCCTCCTGCATCCCATCACCTGTCTGAGTTCTCACTTGAGCTGCAGCTTCAGCAGCTTAGCAGTGATTTTACGACTCTGGATACAAGAGAAATAAACTTTGCTAATGGTCCATTGTCACCATGTCGCCCTGTTTGAAAGCAATAAATGAGTTTTAATTTCCAGCCAAAATTAAAATCCAGATTGGCATTTTCAAACAAACAGCTTGTGTCCAATGGTGCAACAGTGTCAGAAATAGAGGTGTACGAACAAATCGTTATCTACAAATCTTCAAAGTGTTTTACCAATAGGTCCACTGTCAGCTCAGCTTTCATTCACAGTACATTATCATCTCATTAAAAGAATGTTAAAAGACACAAACAACTGTAATTTGATACTTACATACTAATCTGTTGAGCTGTTAACCTTATAATCAGTGCTTGTCTTGGCTGGTTCTATACTGAACTGATTGTAGCTTGGACTAGCAACAGACTGTACACACTACTGAACAGTATGACCAGTGATGCATTCACTTGCTGTCGTGCATATTGAAATCTTTTTGAACTGTGATGCAATAAGCTTAGGAAAAAAGTGAACAAACTACATTGTCAGCAACTACAAAGCTTTGAACTGAACTGAACTCACTGGACACAAACTAGTTCATACATTCTCTCAGAGAACTACAAACATTGTCGGACACTAACTTAACTCCCCGGTACTCCTGAACAGTGTGGGTGTGCACTACACTGCAACACCTAACTTTTAAAATTCTGTTTTCATTTGGGTGGAGGCCTGAAGTGGAGAGAAAAAGATATGTTCACAAATTTACCCAACGCAGTATGCTCATACTCTTGAGCACAGTTTCACCGTCCAATGAGAAGTGAGATTTGTTTGAAGCATACTGAACCCTTAAATTTCTGAAACAGACAATTTGACAAGCAGTGATTAGCCAGGTGTGTGGAGGTGGGAAAGTGGGCAAGATTTTAACTTTGCCTGCTTTTTTCATTCCCTCTTCCATCACTTGGAGGAAGAAAGTGCAACCTAGTTCATCTGAAAAACTATGGAGCTTTGTCCTCTTTTGGGAGATCATTGAAACTTATTGCAAATAGTTCTTTTCAGGCATACTCCTGCCTTTAGTATCACTGTCTCTGCCTTTGTTTGTCTACATTATGTCCACAACATTTATCAAATGTAATTCAGCATTTATCAAATGTAACTCTTTTGCAGCATTTCACAACAAGCCTTCCAGGAATAGTTGTTTTTTATTTGACATGTTTTTCCATGAGTGAAGTTTAAAATGATCCCTGCAGGATGTTTTGTGCTCTCCATCGTGTCCCTTTTCTCCCCATGACCATGTTTGCACTTATTCTCAGAGGCAGAAAATGATGAGCTTAGACGAGCAACATTTGAGTCAAAGCGACCTTCACAAATACCCTTCCTCCTATCCTTTTCTCGCCTCCTCTAAATGTCTCTTTCTCTTCGTTTCTTTCTCACGTTATTTCAAAGTGTTACTGCCCCTCGCTCCCAGAGCAGCTTTTTCTCCCCCAGCATCCTTCTCTTGAGAAAGTCTCCCGTGCACCTGAAAGCAATCACTCTGTTCTTCCAAACATCTAGAGGATATGGCTGTCTCTCTGGTGGCTTTAAATAGGCTTCTGTGGTCAGGTATATTTGTGTGAAGGGGCGTACAGTATGATAGAGACCTTTAATGTGTGAAGCATTTCTAAGTTTGTTGATCAGTGATACTGGCTCAGTAATTACCTCTCCAGAAACAGAAACGTACTGGATCTTGTTCGCCCTATGCTAATTTTGGCCATGCAGCTTTCTCTCTTAACCTCCCCCTTTTCCTCCCTCTAAGTTGACATAAAAGCTGTGGGTGAGCATGACAATGGAAAGCCTGCAGATCTTTGCTCTATTACTGATCTCAAACTACTTTAGCAATTAAAGTTGCTACGGAGCTGAGAACATGACTCACCGACAAACCAAGAGGGATCTGCCACCGGTCCCTCCTCCTCCTCCATACATTAAGGATATAGACATGTATGGCTGTAGCTGGAGGAGTAATTACCCTCCAGCTATGAGTATTTAAAATCTGTCATGGAGTCACATGATTCAACCAAACTCTACTGAACAAAAGAGGATCATTCTGAATGAGCTGGATGGGATGTCAGTATTTCAGAAAAAGCACAGTTGCAGATCTTCAAATTATGTTTGCAATATAGTACATATCAGATATATTATATGGTTAAAGCTAAAAAGCTAAGTGTTGGATATAAAGTAATGAATTAAAGCAATAATTCAAAATTTCAGGAAATATGCTTTGTTGCATTAGATGGTGCTGGTAGGTGGATTTTATTACATTTGGACAGAGTAATTATCATCCAATGAACTGCCTTTACTTAAAAAATGTTAATATAAAAAGAAAAGAGCCTTTGGTCCACAAAAAATAATGATCACAGACTCTCTCACACATGCACATATATATAACACACACACCCCTGCAGACACCCTGAGGTCTCCTCAAAATATAGGTCCGAACAACCTGACAGCAGTAAGACAAATCTTAGGTGATGTCACCCTGCGGCTGCATGTACCTTGTCACTGGCTTTAACTTCACTCTCAGACCAACACAACATTCAAATGTAATGAAAGCCAAGGCAAATTTAGGCTTGCTAAATTTACTCTCAGCTAAGGCGTATATTCATGAGACTGCAGGCTTCAGTCACTGAGTGCCAGTTTAAATAGTAAAATAAATAAATAAAATAATAAATGTCAAGTCCTGCAACATTTTTGGTACAAAGAGTACACACAAATGGCACTTGAATGACAAAGTCACATTTTCTGTTTATTTTTGAGAGTCAGATAATAGTTGAGACCATAGTGGTTCTGTTAAATGGTGAGTGCAGCACACCATATAAACTGTAGAACAAAAGTTCAGTTTGAGTCAGTGTGAGTTTAAGAGGGTTTTATTATGCAGTCATGCAGTGTGTGTTCACAGTTACAACCATTTTAAAAGGAAATATGCTAAAATATGGTGATGTCAGAAAAATGATTGTCCTGTTTCAACTCCAGACAGGGCCCGCTGAAGCCCGAGGTGCTGTCCATCCAGTGGTCAGGTCGTCGGTCCAATCGGAGGCTTCAGAGGAACAGCAGCCTATCTCCCAACAACCCGCTCCTCAGTCTCGTCAATTCAGGTGACTTTATATGCCCTGCTGTCTAATGCTGAACTGTTTATGTATTATGGGTATGTGTTGTTGTTTGACTAGAGTCGGTGTGTCTCCACAGGCCAGAGAGCAGAGCACAGGAGTTGGGTGGAGGGGGTTGTGTAGGTGTGAGAGAGAAAGTGACGTGAGAGAGAGAGAGAGCTTGAAGAGGAGGGTTGGGTCCTCTGTATATGGATTTCAAAGCCACTGAATACTTGGGTGAAGGTTAGAGTCTAAAGGGAGTCTGTTCAAAGAGATTAAACCACGTTTGTTGATGACTGAAGTGTTTACTATTTCAAATACAAGTACACATATTGTTATTATACAGGCTTCTGGGGCTGCACACTGCCTCTTGTTCATATCAGACAAAGGCACTCTGGAACATGCAAAAGGAAATAAAAATAAACATAACAGTTTGACACCTGATCAGTTATCCAGAGACTGATCATGGATGTCATAAGGTGATGTGTGGTAGTCTTATTGGAGATTCTCAGATAATGTTGTTACTTATAGTGAAATTTAATCACATCTAACACCTTTAATTATAACTACAACAAAACCATATTCAAGAAGAGAATCATAAGTCTTCTGCTCTGGAATTTCAATCAGATTCTGTGGATGTGGATGAGTGAGGAACTAACTTCAGCTGTATGCCATCAGGCTCACCAGATGTTTCCAAAAATATTACGAGGTTAAGCTGAAATTAGTAAGGTACAGACCTGAGTTTCTACAGATTAATTGATTTCCCAGGTGGGATTTGTGACTACTGAAATACAGTTATTTATTTTCTGTGTGTTTTTTAATGAAATGCCCTAATTAATCAGCTCGTTAGTGAGGTAATTATAGTATCTGGTCAGCTCCCAACCACTGTGTGTCTTGTAACATCACCATGTGTGCAAACAAACTAAGCTAAATAATCTCTATTTCCCTGCCTGGTTGTTGTATGTTTTAAACCATTGTTTTCACACAGTCAGGTCTCCATTAGACCCCCATTATGGCACCAGCTGTGGTTGCTAGGAGATCTGCAAAACAACTGTGGAGCCTCTATAAAACTTCAATTATAGGCCTCAAAGCTTTTCTATTGATTGGCATGGTCGTTCGTTGCATTAGATGAAAGGAAACCATGAAATGCCTCCTGGAACACTGGCACTATTTTAGAGTATTCAGTTCCAACAATCAATGGAGGAAAATGTGTTTAAAATACCGTCGATGTATGCAGCACCTTTCATCCCTTCACCTTTGTTGTTCACTCTTTCTGTCTGAAAACCACCCTCCTCTCTCTCTCTCTCTCTCTCTCTCTCTCTCTCTCTCTCTCTCTCTCTCTCTCTGCATCTCCTCTAGGTGTTTATGATGAAGACAGTCAGTGGATGATCCAGGTCAACAGACTGCAGAAACTCATCGACCGCCTAGAACAAAAGGTGATGTCCTGTCTTTGAACCTCTTCATCCTCTGCTCTTCTTCTTCTTACCTTCTCTGTCTGTCTCCTCTCACCATCTCAGCCACACGCTTCCTTACACTGCTCTGTCAAATTAACCACCAAGTGGATGCACAACTATATCAACTATTAATTAGTTCGGTTCGACCCAACAACACCCTCCCACGCACAAACACATACACATATGTATAGTATACGGGAAATATCAGCTTCTCACAAGCTGATATATCTGCATGTGTTGAACGTAACGTTAAGTCTGTTGTAAAGATGTTTTAGAGCCTCGAATATGGAGCAACTTCAGAAAACTGCATGTGCCATTGTTACAGTTTTCTCAGGGTTTAGTTGAGAGGCGGCAGATGCTGGTGCATCTGGAGTTATTATTCATCATGATAATATTCATTAGATTATTTTTTTGCCTTATTTTAATAATTAATTTAATAATTTTCTGTTTTTGTTATTTATTATTTTCTTTTTTCTTATTATATTTCTTTTGTATTTCCTCATTTTTATATATTTTCTATTATATTTATATTCTTTCCTGTTATTTTTGTTCATATTGCTTTAATTTTTATTCTTTTTCACTTTGTCAATACAGCAGTTAACTATTTTTGCTATGCTTCATTTTGCTTTGGTTTACTCTTTACTATACTTCATCATTTGATGAATTCACACTCACACACTTTTGTTGAACCGGTCAGTGATGAGGGGCTGCAGGTAGACGTTGCTTCAATTAGAGGTCAACCTTCAGGCCAAAGGCGATGAGGACTGCATTGGTAGATGAGAGGGAGGAGATGGGCTTAAAAAACAATCATTAAGTCTTTAAAGCAGCTACAATTGACGTTAATTGTTGTGAATTTCCTCTTGTTCTGCAGGAGATTCGCCTGGAGCCTGTTGAGGAGGAGGTGTTGGAGAGCAAATCGGTTAGTTTACGGACTTTCATCTACTTTCCCACTGCTGCGGTGACCACTTTGTGTCACTCTGTCCTCAAACGACGGAGTGGTGTTGAAAGGGAGGCCGCGCTGATAATAAGCGCTCAGCGGTTGTCATAGCAACAGCAGGGCTGAAAGTTGTCAGAAGCGTTTTTCCCCCCTCTTCCTTTGCTCTGTCTGTCTCTGTCTTTAATCTTCCTGTTTAGGGCTCGATATTTGTTTTTTTAAGATGAGGCTCGAAGTCAATAAGAGAGTAGACACAGAGGTATGTGAGGTAGAGAGACAGAGAGAAAGAGAAGGGGAGAGAGAAATCCTTATGAAATAGCAGGCCAAATCCATTGCTCTATTGCCAGAAACAGCATTTTGCATTACAGAATATTTTATATAGTGTATTTATTATTATTTGTTTGCTTTCTTCACATGTGTAAGCCTACTGACAAATTAAATGTCAGCCAGGCTTGTGTTTGTGTACAGTGTGAGTGTGTTTTTAACTATGCTTACAAAGTACGCAGGTGTGTTTATGTTGTCATTCCCGGTTTAACCTCAATGTCCACATGCTAGAGCAAAGGAAAGCACAATTATTGCCACCCAAGCCTCATATCACTCATTTCACAGCTGAGAAACTGTCCATAGCTGTTGACTGACTCTGTGACAATCACAGCAGACAAACACAAACACTCACAGGAGAATTTCTCTTCAGCTTGAGTATCTTCCATCATAGGCACATGAAGAGGACGAGCAACAGTTGTAGCAGAAAGGGGGAATCCAAAGCCAGTTACTGAGGGACAAATTAAAGGTTAGAAATGTGGAAATGCCTTTTTCATTTGAAAATTTCACATATAACCACATGTGGTTCTTGACTATTTCAGAAGTAATACATTCACATGATGGAGATATGTGATATTTCAGATATTTTACAATGTAAAACATAAGATGTGAAACAACAGTGTCACACATAGGATCACATGCAAATCACAACTGACATGTGATATATTCACATAAAGCCAAATCTAGGAGACTCGCAAAAATACTAGTTACTAAGATTTTGACATTTATAGTTTACATCATTTTTCACAAAACTATTGTTGATAACTAGATACAAGATTCATAAACCCCAGTAAATGTGATTGTAACATCTAATACTGTCCCCACCTGACAGGAGGCAAGTGTGGCTACTGGGCCTCATTCTGCTCCAGGCTATTTAAACAGAGCACAGTGCAATGAAATCTAATGAACTGCAATTAAAACACAGTTTGAGTTCTACATATTTATTCTGTTTGACCAAAGCAGATTTGTGTCTCACAAACACACAGACTGACAGAAATAATGGCTGATGAATTTCAATCCACATGTAAATAGTTGCTATCAATATTCTCTTGATCAACTAATGAATTAATTGACTAATTGTTCACATGTGAAATATCGTTTTTACAGCTGCTGCATCTTCTTGTATGAAAGGGTTAGCAGCAGGGACATTAATGTTGTCCATAATCATTAACTGCAACTCACGATTATTTTCATTATTGATTAATATGCCAATTGTTTGAGTAATCTAGGCATTGTTTTGTTTGTTTGTAAAAATATAAGTAAATATTGAAAAATATCTAGCATATTTTCCCAGAGCCTAAAGTGATGACTTAAATGTCTTGTTATGTCAGTTGATTAACTGCAGTTCTAGATATTTCACAAGCGAAATGACTAATTTTACATGACATTTTTCATAAGGAATGGTTAATATCACACAGTACAGCAGTGAATATGGCTGAAGCCATGCATATGAATATAACATATCACTGTCATCACTAATTTGATGCAGACATCGTAGTATGTGTGTGAATTAATCAATATGCTTCAACACTGTGTGTCAGTGGGAATAAATGTGGTACGGAGAGAAAACCATTTATGACCCACAGCACAAGACTCATGTGTGATGGTGTTATTGTGTGACTGTGGGGGGGGGTTTCTATGTTTGTGAGTCAGTCTGAGTTTTACGCCATCATTTTGAGGGCATTTTGGGAACACAAGGACATTGTGGTCAGTCCTCAGAACTTTAAAAGTCTAAGGTTAGGGGTCACAACTTGGTTTTAGGGTTCAGGTTAGAACTAGGTTTATGTTAGTGTTAAGCATTTAGTTGAGGTACAGGTAAGAGGCTCTGGCATGCATTATAACAGCAACTGTCCTCACAAAGATACAAGTGTGTGTCTGTCAGTTTGTCAAAGGCTACTTTTGGGGACTATAGACCAGTTAATTGGGGAAAGCTTGTCCTACTGGGCTCAAAAGCCATGTTGCCACTTGAGAAAAAGCTGACTCTTGGGTCAGTGGTCAAGATTAAGTTAAGGGTTAAGGTTAGGCAAGTAGTGGTTATGAATATGGTTATGTCCCCAGAAGTGACCAAGATCAGTGTGTGTGTGTGTTTGTGTGTGAGCGAGCGTGTTTCTCTCAAATTAGCCACTGAGAGTCCTGAGGCATTTTTATCAGTCACACACACACATCATTAACGCATACACTGTGAGCCTTAGGCCAACGGGCAGACCATTCACTTCCTGTTTCCATCAGCCTCTCTGCCTCTGTCAACAATTCCTCATCAGCGACAGGAAATTATTTCTATTGACATAATTATACAGGTTTTCCTGTTTCTTGTCCCCTGCTGTTCACACCTTTGTACGACAAGATACAGATGCCTTTTCTCATTCAGCTACCGAGGCACATAGGTTCCAACCAGGACATTGGATTATAGATCATATAAATCTTATGATAAAAGAATCCAGTGTTCACTTTACAGTTCTGCTTTAGTCACCAGCTTTCTGTTAACACAATGAGCTGATGTGAAACCCTGCCAGAAGATTCCTGAACACCCCTCATCTCTGTCAGACTCTCTCTCCCTGAAGCAAATTCTGACCCTGTGACTTTTACATGTGTGTGTGTGTGTGTGTGTGTCTGTGTGTGTTCACAGCACATCCTGATAGTCCAGAGGCAGCTCTCGGTGCTGGAGGAGGAGCTGGAGGAGTTTCGTTTGGCTCTCAGACAGTACATGGAGTGTGCCTGCGCCCAGACTGGATGTCTACAGTCAGTTCTTATACTCTTTTTTCATTTTGTATCTGGGATTCCTGCTCTGTCATATCTTTTTTTGTTTGTTTATTTTTTTACATTTGTGCGAAGTACTGCCTGTGTAGCCAAACCCTCATATATCCATGGAGCAGCATTGTTGTCCAGAACTATTAAAAACATATAACTGAGTGTGTGTGCACAGGGCAACAATATTTTTTCTTTACAATGAACACAAGAACTCTAATTTACATTCAGCCAATCTCACATATACTTCCTGAAGTTGATGTCATGAATAAACCACTAGACCATTCAATGTGTCTTAATCCACAATAGAAAATAGTCCCCAACAAATGCGTTTGAGTAACATTAGTTAAAAGTAGGGTAAAGTGCCCAGGTGTTTTTCTGAGGAAAAAAAAATGGACAGGACATATTTGTGATGTTTGAGATGGACATTAGAGTACCACATAGTAAACATGAAGTCTATCTTCCAGGATGTCTGTAATCCATAAAACTACAGGAGGCATTAGTAACATGTTAGTCACAAAAAACAACACATGTACATGTGTGATTGGTGCATAATCTAAAGGAAAATGGCATTTTTGCCTGTAACTCAAAATCTCAATCTATTTGAATCATTTCCTCATGTTGCTTGGAAGTAGTTCTGAGCAGTGCCCTTCACATGAATATGGATTACATCAAGAATCTAATGTGCAGGCTCCCTAAATGGTCCATTTAAATCATAATCTCATTTTGAAAACTTCATGAGATTAAGAACAAATTTGAATTAATCATGAAACCTTAAAAATAGAAACTGGGTTATATTGTAATGCCCATAAGAATTTTTTGCCTCTCCTGTCAACACTTGAGACATGCTCTGGCTTTGCTTTTGCATCCAACCACAACGTGTTGTGTCAGTAGATGAAAGAACATTTGCATTTGCTTTTTCTCCAGCCAAAGATTAAACATTTCTCCATTCAGCTCTGTCACCCCACTCCTTGGTTAACTGCAGCTTTAGCAGAACAAACTGAATCACTCACAAAATACAGTCATCCTAAAGGACAGCATGATATTTATACACTTTGTCATGACCATTTCTCTAACTGCTCAGTCATGTTAACTCATTTTCATAGTTAAAATGAGACTAAAATCTGTGGCAAAACACACATAATGTGAGGGTGAAGCCACAGAAAAGATGATTTGACAGATCCACATTGCCTGCACTTAGTCAGATTGTGGAAAACAATTTAGACAGAGAGGCTGTGTTGGGGGACATGATGTGGCACATTAATTAGTGATTGCATGACTTGTGCTCTCTCTTGTTTTGCATTCGGCAGCATCGCAGTTCAGCGGCTGGCAAATGAATCACGCTTCATTCTCTATGAATTCTGGGAGCACAACAATGTGTGGAAGAAGTAAGTATTCATTTTGCACCATATGCATGATGACTAATGCACCATGGCCTGTTCACATGAATCCCAAATTATTGTCTGTGCTTAGCTTGAACTCACTGAGGGAAGGTCGGGTTCACACTGTGTTTAGTGACACTGAATCTATGAAGCTTTGATGGAACTAATAAGAAAAACATAGTGTCACTGAGACTGTAACCTCAGTGGGAACAGAGATAAAGGAGAAATTAATGATAGAAACTTTAAACTGAAATACTGTGGATACTAATATTAATCAGGATTGTCTTGCTGACTTACAATATATTAATGTCCTAACATGTGGCTATATATTTCATGTGCATATCGTGTCTAGTTTATTTGCCATAGGAAAGAAATGCACATTATTTAACCCCCAACGTGCTGAAATAAAACTTTTTAAAACACTGATTTTTCATTCAAACTGTGTATAAGAAAATAACAATATAAAGCATTCCCAGCAATAATATGTATTGAAATTGTTAACAGACTGTAATTAAAGGGAGAGAAACAACCAATTGTTGAAAGGGTTAAGGGATGAAGGCAAAATATTGCAAACAACTTACAGAGAAGGACCTTAGCTTTAATGTGGATGTGAACTGCTGACACTCTGCATTTGTATTTTTGGATTGGTATTATGTTTGTGAATGAAATTTTATGTTTTTACATGCTTTTATGCTGCAGATTGGCTTGCCTCACATTTCCCTCTGGGATGAATAAAGTGTTTGTAATTAAGCTAAACTGCCTGTTACTGCATTTGTCATCAATACGACAAACCAGTTCAGAATCAGCCTAACAAAAGCCTCTTTAGACACAGTAACAGAACAGAAGGGAGACAAATCATTGCCCAGATTACATGTGCATTGACCAAAAAAGCTAACCTGCTGCATATATCAAAGGTCCAATGTGTATATGTACATGGGGGATTACAAATATAGCTTAACACAACGGATGTAGCATTTTCCTTAAAGTTATTTTGCATGTTGTTTTTTCATTTGTTTAAACATCATGTAGCTGCTCATTATTACCATATTCCCTTAAACACATCACATACATCTTTTGACCATCTTTTGGTTCATCATTCATCTCTCCTGTACATTTCAAATTGTGAAAAACACCTCGACAATTTCCTGTTGTTAGCAAAAAAGAAAAAAAAGAAAAAGCAATCATCAACATATGAAGCCATCCATACTATCCATGAACACTAATTTAATCTTCTCATCTCTCCTGTGCAGTCACCTGCAGACCAACTACAGTAAAACCTTTCAGAGGGGGAATGTGGACTTTCTGGAAACTCCTGAGATCATAACCACCATGCTGGTTCCTGGTGAGAGCATTCACTACAGCTCCTGTCTGATTCTCACCCCATATAACACTCAAACTTATCAACACCTAATAAGATTAAACCAGTTCTCTTTGAGCAAGCTTTGTGTAACATGTTCTGCCTCAGGCCAGCAAAATGCACTTAATTTTAAATTCAAGCCAAGATATCTTTTTCAAAAAGATAACAGAATGTTATGCTCTGAGAGAAATCCCAGAATATGCAGATTAAAACCTGTGACCTGGACAAATATTGACCTTGAGAAAGTAGTTTGATGATAACTTACTCGTTTCAGAAACTTTTAACCACAACCACGTCTCTTTGCCTTCCTCAGTAGATGGAGTTGATTAGTTCTCATTTAACATAACATAACATTTTATTGAACATTTATAATATTATAATTCATAATTTAATAGTATAAATTCAAATTCATGATAAATTCAAATTCATGATGTAACTTTTGTCATTCTTTATGACAACTGAGGAACTACGGAGGAAGTGACTGAAAGCTATGAGCTAGAGCTAAGCTACAGCAAGGTGACTTGAGTTTAGTTTGTTTGTTTTGATAGATCGATATAAAATATAATTGTAGATATATATAATAAATTTAAAGCTAATTGTGTAAAAGAACACCTAAAACAGTCAAATAATTTCTCTCTTCCAAATTTGCAAATTAAATAAAAAATGTTGAGCTTTCACTACTTCATATTCATATCAATTCTGCTTCGGGTTTTTCTGCCATTTTTTCTTCCTTAATTACAATGAATTGGTCTTAATTCTATCTAACAAGCATGATCCGCTTCACGTACCCACCCACAAGGACTTGGAGCAGAGGGCACTGCTGAATAAATTTGTCACAGCTTGCATGGACACACAAATACACAATATACGCACAGAGTGCAGAGCGTGCTCAATGTCTTATTGATTGGGGTCATTTTCGGGGTCGGTGCATCTATTTTCTCTTGTGTGTCTCCTCCACAGCCTCATGGTGGGTCCTCAACAACAACTGAATTTGGACGAGCACCCTTCTCTCATTGTCACTGATGCGCGCAGAGGGCAAACAGTCACCTGTCAACACATCAGGAAGTCCACAGTGTCTCTCACACACACACAAACACACAAACTTACAAACACACACTAACTCAATACAACTTGTGAAGTCATGGTGATTAGTTTAGATTTTATGACCTCCATGTTCATAGTTAGGTGGTAGCTGAAATAGCCCTCGCGTGCATTTGTTTACATTCCTAGATGACGCCCTGATGTCCTAAAAGCAATGACCTCATCAGACCGAGACCCATCTGATGATCATCATCACTGTGTTTGACGTGACATCATCTGCAGTCCAGTGTGTGTTTGTGTGTGTGAGTGACAGAGAGAGAGAAAGAGAGAAAGAGGTATAATTGTATAAATTGTAGCAGCTCTGAGGAGCTCATTAAACCATCATTCTGTTGTTTCTGTATTCAATGTGTTAAATTCAGATAAAAATCTGTTGGTCATAAATAAAAATGATATATCGTTGTGTATGCCGTGTGGATCTCTCTCAATCTAAATGTGGAAATAACATTCAAATTCAAGATGGTAATTCATTATATTCAGCATTTCAGTTTATACTGATAACAGTGATGTGTTCTTTTGTAACAAGGAGATAAATGGCTCTACGTGTGCTTTCAGATACTGATAGCTATGGTGTAAAACTGTGGCACACTGACTCTGAGTGTGTGTTTGCAGTTTCCTAGAGATGCAATTTTCAAATGATTGCACATGGCACCACCTAGTGAACGGAGAACAGAAATGCAGCTTTTAGACAGCCTGCTAAGAATTTTTCCAGCTTTAGGAAAAGACTTCAAGGTAAATGACTACTAATTAAATGTTAGTTACCTCCAATCAGTTGTATTTAAGTTATATTTAGAAACTGAACCAAAAACCTTATGGATGTGGTCCAATCAAATTTGGTTCACAGAGGCCTGGCAGCGTAAGCAAACAGATACCAAAAACAAGGAAGAAAATAAAAGAGAAAAAATACATGACATCACTTTTTCCAGCTAGACCATATACTTCAAGCCAGTGAGAGGAGCCACAGAAAAAAACATCTATTGTGATTTTGGAAAAAATAAAATAAATAAAAATCAATGTGAGACTGTTGTTTTATTCACTCTAATCTCTCATTAATTCACATTTACAAACAGCTTAATGGTGTCCTTACTTTTATTTTATCACAAGACAATAGCAGATATCTGGACTACAATTAATGTAAATCGCGTATCTGAAACACATGTCAAACTATGACGTCACTGAATTTCGTGACTTCGACGCCACGAAATTCAGTGACGTCATTGTGACGTCACGAAATTCGCGGCTGCGAGGTTTTAAATAGAGGGCGAGGCTGCATTCAGTTTAAGTTCCACACTCCCACGAGGAGTGTGGAACGGCACACTCCTCCGGAGTGTGGAAAGCTCCGGTGACCGGATGAACGCCTTTCTCGGCTCTATCCCCGCCCTCCTTGAGTTCTTGCACCCACCGCCACGCATCCCCAGCGTTGTGCGGTGGAGGTCCGCCGGGAAGCCCGCATGCACTAGGCTCGCGGTGTTCCCGGCGGCTGAGTCCTCTTTGATGCTGAGGTTCAGAGCCAAGAGCGCATGCGGTCTGGACTTTATGCGGTAGGCTCGGTCTTTCCGTCACGGTGCCGAGCCCCCTTACAGGGGTCTTCCGGAAACTCGGAGCTTTCACGACTCCTCTCATGGAACTCGTGGTCTTTCTTTTCCTTTCCTTTCCTGTCCTGTCCTGTCCTGTCCTGTCCTTTCCTTTTCTTTCCAGACAAATCTTATCAAATCAGCTCTGAAACATTTTTAAATACTCAGAAGAGACAAAGTCCATCCATATCAGCTCAGCTGATTCATGATATTGACCATTCTATACCACCATTAATGATGTCATCAATGACGTCATTAAAGGGCTGCGTCTCAATTCAAATGAAAACATGGGAACAGCACGTGCGGTTTAGAGTAAATGGAGGAATCTGTTCTCTGTTCATCCAAAAAAAACCTTCACAGTCGACATTGCTCTTTCTTGGATCCTCAGCAATTCACCAGGAAAGTTTGAAGTTGATCAGATGAGCATTTGTTAAGAAAATGTTAATGTAGTAATCATTGATTTAGATGACATCTTTTAAACGTCACTGATTTGTACCGGTGACGTCATTGTGACGTCATGAAATTCGCGGCTGCGATGTTTTAAATAGAGGGCAAGGCTGCATTCAGTTTAACTTCCACACTCCCACGAGGAGAAGTGGAAAGCTCCGGTGACCGGATGAACGCCTTTCTCGGCTCTATCCCCGCCCTCCTTGAGTTCTTGCACCCACCGCCACGCATCCCCAGCGTGTGCGGTGGAGGTCCGCCGGGAAGCCCGCATGCACTAGGCCCGCGGTGTTCCCGGCGGCTGAGTCCTCTTTGATGCTGAGGTTCAGAGCCAAGAGCGCATGCGGTCTGGACTTTATGCGGTAGGCTCGGTCTTTCCGTCACGGTGCCGAGCCCCCTTACAGGGGTCTTCCGGAAACTCGGAGCTTTCACGACTCCTCTCACGGAACTTGTGGTCTTTCTTTTTCCTTTCCTTTCCTGTCCTGTCCTTTCCTTTCCTTTCCTTTCCTCTCCTCTCCTGTCCTGTCCTTTCCTTTTCTTTCCAGACAAATCTTATCAAATCAGCTCTGAAACATTTTTAAATTCTCAGAAGAGACAAAGTCCATCCATATCAGCTTAGCTGATTCATGATATTGACCATTCTCCAAAAAAAAAACACTTCATTGTCGACATTGCTCTTTCTTGGATCCTCAGCAATTCAATTAGAAAGTTTGAAGTCGATCCGATTGAGCATTTGTCAAGAAAATGTTGTTAATGCAGCAATCTTCTCAAAATAATAAACTACACCAGCAGCAAACAGCCACCAAATGTGAAAGTTAAAGTTATGTTCAACATGACTGTTGTTTGTATTACTGTTCATGTGTTTGAATGTAATATGTCCAAAACTGCTGACAACCAAAAAATAAACAGCCTAATAAAGGCAGTTTTTGCATTTTATTGATAAATTATCATTTTTAAAAAGACCCACAGCCATCTTATCCTTCCATCTCACACTACAGTCTTCCATGTACTGAATTTGAACTATTTACAAAGAGTATTTTTTAAATATTATTTTCTGGTTATTATTCATCATCATCATCATCATCATCATCACATTCAAAACAAGGTTAGAAGTTTGAACTGTGCCCACTGGTAAAGGTCAAGAGACAGGATGCTGAGTTAGCGTATAGCAATGCTAGCTAGCACAGAGTTCACTGGAGGTCAGCGAGTGACAATAAGCGAGGGGAGGAGGAGGGTTTATATTCTAATGCGCAGGCAGAAGGAGCAAAGACAGGAACATCATACGCTTCAGCTACCTCACTGAAACAGAAAAAAACACCACCTCAGTGACCAAAAAAAAACAAAAAAACAAGTCAACATGCAAAACGTGACTCACCATGTTTTGGGATCACTTTCCACCAGTGACAAGGCAACGAAACCGCAGTGAAGGAAGCAGGGAGGTTGGATAAGGGCGGTTCAAAATAACTCAGATGAAATGGTTATTGCTGTAGCGAGTTAAAAGCTGCATGGCACAAACAAATAAACAAGCTCCTGTTGATCTGATGCTCTTCTTGACTAATACTGGGCAGCTAAGTTGGCACACATGGGTATTTAAGGGCTATTTCTTTTAAAAACTGATCATTTCTAGAGTTAAAATCATAGAGCAATACTATGTCAGTGTACACAGGCAAGGTAAATGGTTAGAATACAGTGTGAATATGCAGCTTTATGTAGCTGGAGTTTAACTAGCAGCAAAAACAACACATACAATTGCATATAATCGTAGTGCAATGGGCAAACTGTTCTTAGGAGGTTGTCTCATTTTGGTCTGGTCAGTAACAAAAGAAATCAAGTGGGTATCATCATGTCAGTCAGGCTGCTGAAAAACAAAAACAAAATGGTCCAGAAAGACCAAATCCAGCCAGTTTGCTAAACTATCATTCTTTAAATTAAACAAGAGCCAACTCATTTTTGCATTAATCAAGAAAAATCACAGTTTTTGATTCTGTATTTTGGCAAAACCAGTGCAGGATTTGAGTCTCTGTGGACCAGCAGGAGGATTCATCAACATATAGTAGGTTTGTTCAGTGAGCTCAAAACATTCCAGACAGAAACACAACAGGATACATCTTCAACATACGTCTCTTCCAACACACACAACACCTCTTCAACATACTCCGCTGATGTTCCACTCCGCTGAACACGACCAGTTTGAAAATCTGAACGAAAAGATGAGAGAGAGAGAAAAAAAAAACTAAAAAGTGTGGTTTGTTCTTCCAGCCATGCAGGGCTGTGCCGAGCCGTGCCCGCCCTAGGCGAAGCTGTTCTCTGGGTAGCTCACTTTGATGGCTCCCCAGTAGCAGGCTCGTATCAGACAGATGAGGCCCAGCAGGTAGGCGAACGCCCAGGATACGTAGGTGGCGTTGTAACGACTGGCAAAGTCCCGAGTACCAACCTGTCAACACAGAAGAAGAAGATGAAAGACCTAGTTAACACTGAGAATAAAGAGTTTTTCTTAAATCACTGCATTCATAATGCATAGTATCTTGTAGAGACAGATGAACAAAATTAACACTTATATTTCACTGCATCTCATTAAAGTGCAGCCTTTTACAAAACAGGAAAAAAACAACTCATTCAAAGACTCGATTTCTGTGAAGGACTCTGGCTGATTCAGAGAAACTAGAACGCCTCCGCAAACCAGTCTGCTTGCAGTTAATCAGCATGTGTATTTATGAGCTATGGCCAAAAATGTGAGGTCACAGTGACCTTGACCTTTGACCTTTGGCCACTAAGGTTTAATCAGTTCACCTTTGAGTCAAAGTGACCATTTGTATTACATTTGAAGGAATTCCCTTGAGGCATTACTGAGGTATTGTGTTCACGAGAGTGGGACGGAAAGACGGATAACCTGAAAACATTATGCCTCTGGCAAAGTCTGTCACTGGCACCGAGGCTTAATAACAACACAGTGTAAAAAGCTCAGTAACGCTGAGTTAGAATATTAAGGAGTAAAATCCCACGAGATCATTTTCGTGTGATTATGTTTCTAATATGATTATACAGAGATGTGAAAGTCAGATAGTTCTTTGATGTACTGTGGAAAACTGTGAACAATGTGTGGTTGTTTGTACAAAATACAGTTACTGAACAGTTCAGTGAATTAATGGGCCAAACTGTATTAATTGTATTTATTGTAATATGATGGCAATGTAAGTGCAAAACCATTACACGGCATTATGTAATCTAACTACAACTGTCAAGCACATGTGTACATTTCCTCCTTGGTCCAGACTGAATTATCCCAACTACTGGGCTACTGCAGTACAAACAACACAAAGAAGATGAATCCATACTTACTGTTAAACCCACTCCAATGAAAATGCAGATCATTCCTATAGTTATATAAGCACAACAGCGCCTCCTGGGGAGTGCACTACCAACAGAAGATCTGCAGACAGAGATCAAGAAAAGAGGACAAAAGCATGGTCAGTATGTGAAGAGATGGTTTCAGGAGAGAAATACATTGAAACATGCAAAATGCTTTAAAATCTGGATTTGTCTTATGCCCTGGTCCTGAGGGAAATGTCATCTCATTCTGCTGTGAGTGTATCATTATGTGGATAAAGTTAAAATGACTTAAAATTAAACGTAAATATCAGAAAGCCCAGTATGAGTTAAAAGAACCCAATGCTGCCTTGGTGAACAGTCTCTCTGTCAGCGATCACATAAAGGCACTAAATGCTAAAGCTGAATATCGGAAAAAGTTCAAAGAATCCAACAAATGCTGCCTTGGGGAACAGTTAAACTATCAGTGTTCATTTTTCTGCAGTGAAGTTGAAATATTTTTCATTGGAATCCACCTGATTCTTTCTTTGTCCCACCCTTTTTCCCTGTGATCTCACTCATATCTTGTGAGCCAAAAAAAAAAAAAAGAAAATCCTCTCACTTCCCATTACACATGAAAGCACCAGAGGCCGGTCATATGTGCAGCTCCCAACAACTTCAGCTCCCTCCAGACTCCATGCAAACACATGCTCAAGTCAACTGCTCTTAAGCAGCAGACCAGCATCAGTTTTTTTTTCCTTTCACTATTACTTTACTTTACTCCCCCCTCTCTGCTCTCACATGCCTCTCATGTGATGGGACTCAAGCATTCTTCAGGAATTGCTGGTATTCAGATGGCTTAGGGGAGCCTGATCACCTGATCATCCTGCCTTCTCCTTTAAACTCTCTCCTCCTGCTTTCACGTTTCTTCTTTGTTCAACTCGCTGTTTACATTTATCACTCCCTGACCACCTCATTCATTTGACCTGTGACCATATATGGAGCCCTTTTTCCTATCTTATATCCTAAGCTGCTGGGAGTGTGCTGGATTTCCCCTGGCATTTAAAACAAATAAACATCACTTGCAAAACAGGAATTAATCAGAAATGACTGTGTGTTTACCAGTGTAGTTTGGGGACTTTTCTTTGGAAAGCTGCTACCACATCAGAGGTATCAGTTCCTTATGCATTAAATGTAAAATCTCATCACATGGCACCGATATAACTCAACCACCACTGATTTGATTTCTGTTCTGATAAGGGAGAGAAACTGATTTTATGGAAATAAAATGAGAGGAAGAAAGATGGAGGGGAAAAAGGGATGGAAACACACACTGACAAGACATAAAATATGAGAGATTTTACACAGAAAGATATAAAAGGGGAGTCAAAGATCTCTATATTTGCAGCTCAGTACAGGTACTGGCTGGGTAGATTTAATGGTCTTCCAGGTTTTGCTTGTTGTTGATTTAGGTGAGACTGAAAGTCCATTTTGTGCTTTACTTCTCATCATCCAGTGACTTCATTCATGATCATTTCTAGTAAAATTCCTATCATTTCTTCTTACTTGCTTATATCTGGTTGGATGATTACAAAAAGAGTTTTTTTTTGGGGGGGGGGGGGTTGTAAAGTTTGACAGAGGAGACAGACATGTAATGTTAATCCAACGCTACTGTATAATGTATATGTGCAGGAAACAAATAATTACTACAAGTGAAAATTAAGACAGGTAAATATAAACAGAGACAAAAGACATGGGTAGAGAGGTAAATAGAGATACACCATGAAATGAAATGAATAGAATGAAAGGGATGCAGGGATATGAGACAGAGACAGAGGCAATGACAACATGTTTTGGCTGCAGCCTTGTTATTCTGATGCATCATGTCTGGTGTCCCCGCATATCTACTTCCCCTGGCCAGATACTGTTCATATCATCACTCTCAGACATACACTTCCCAGTCCTCTCCCACTATTGCTCTACCTTACTGTGGCCTTCCTGTCCTATTACCATTATATGAATTGAGGCCAAGCTTTAATTCCTGTCACACCTCTAGATTAAGCCCCCCACCCCCTCTCCATCCACCAACCCCTCCTTCCAAGAACAACAAGTCCAGACCTCTAAAGCTCGGCATCTGACCACAATGAATTTATCCATAAAGTAAGCACTCAACATCTACTCCCAAGACATAAACCAGAGTGCTGGGAGTTAAAGTATTTACATCTATGACAGGCTGAATGATATCAAACCACACACCTACATGGCTGAGGGTTGATGCCAATGCAGAAGTGGAACACTGGTGCCTTTTTTTTAAACAATAAGTTAGTGCTTTAAGCATTCAGCTTCCTCTAATGCACAGTATGTCCTGGTAAATTACTGCTCCAATAAGATCAAGGTAGAAACTTTAAAGCTGGATATGTTGGAACATGTTCACTTTAATGTGGCAGGTCTCTAACCAAACATAAGCTCCACACAAATGTTGTCCAAATTTACATTTTTCTAGCTCCAACTACTGACAAAATGGCAGTGGAGTGCAAAACCAAAGCTGAGCTACAACAGGTCCTTTCAGAAAGCAAGAGTGACAGTGTTTTTTCTGGTTAATGGCTTACACCCACCCAGTATCTCCGGCAGGGCTGTAATGTATTCATGTTTCAGGGCTTAAAAGACCAAACCAGTGATTTTGCATGTTTTGATTCAACTTTGCACACACTGTCTGTTTAAAGCGTGAAAAGGCAATAGAAAATAAACTGAATATAAAGTCTGCCTTTCACACAAGACGAGTAATGTGTCGAGCACCACATGTAAAAGCAGAAATTGTTTCTGTGACCTTTGTGTTAACTGTGTTAAATGGAAGATTGGCGGACTCACATTTTTTTGCAGTGGGGACACTTGGCTAGCGTATTAAACCGAAGCTCCATCCACTGTGAGGAAACAGAAAAAATGAGCACCGTTAGGAGTATAAAGGGGCATGCACACACATCAACAAAGAAATGTCACAACTCACTACAATCCTACTGCACTTCAAGAACAATCATCAGAGCACTTACGGGGTATGATTTTACATGATCGGTTATGATGGTTTGCAACTTGTAAATCTATTAATTACTCCTGTATTAGAGAAAATATCAAAGAGTTAGAAGGCCATATGACTAAATCAGCACCTTAAATCATTCTTATAATATGTTAGTTGTGGTTGTCAATATACAATTGTGTCATAAAGGGTTCTGAAGTTAAAAAAGCAGTGTTATGTAAATGCTCATCCCATCACAGATCAGCATAATTAGCAGGTCCTATTGACACAAGTTCAATATGTGACTTTTGACATCTGGCTTCAGTGAAGGAATGGTAATTTAAAATGGCGGTTTTCAAAGTGCAACCACACAGCTGAGTTCTAAAAAATGCACTGACTTCTAGGCCAAAGGAAGAGATTCAAGAACGTCCTCTGCATTAAATATCAAACTGTGTTTGACTGAGCCAGAGCCAGATGTGCACAAAGTCATATTACCACCGGTGTAAATAAGGCCACAGATTGAATAGGAGCAGTGTTAGCACTGTTGTTAATATCTCTGCCAGTATAACCAGCTTTCTCAACCTGTAGTGGTGCTGGGGGAGAGCCATCGCTGGGGAAGCCAGACATTGGCTGGGATGACCTGGCGTCCTCACTGCCCTACAGACGCCGCAAGTAACAACGTGCACACGTTAAGAGGTCAATACCACGGATTTTGACGATCCGAGCTCGTGTCATACTCACTCAGTACCTCACGCTCTGCATCGCTCTTTTAACTTTTTAATAAAAGTCTGAGGTATTAAACTCAAAGAAAGTGAACATATCATGTGTCAGAAGTACTGATAGTATCTTCAGCCCTGGGTGGCAAGAAGACAATTTCATTTAAGATGACAACTGATCTGCAAAAAGCTGGTATAGCTGCAGGTTAGACAGATAAACTTAATTTCTTGTGACACGGTGTGGCCACACTGCAGTTAAGTGGTACTTGGGGACATTTGATGAGCCAGACGAGGAAGGGAAACATGCAACAAATGCATGCCAGCCACTTGCAGACAGATAAAAGACTGTTTAACAGAATAGAGACGTGGTACTGGCTTTTATTTGGGCTTGGGACTGACTTGAATAAGCTTTTCACCGATACCAGCTCTGTGCATATAAAGGAAAGCAAGCTAAGAGTCCTGACATGACTACACACTCCAGGTTATAATACTTCAGCAAATCCAGTAGCATCCTATCACTGGACACCCTGATATATGATGTGGCTCACGTGATTATTTATACCCACACACCAACAACAGCACAGCAACAAAATTCTGCATGAACAACATCTGTGATTGGTTAAAGTGGTGTCGTGTCTTGGTAGCTTTACGTACTAGGAAGGTGTTGCCACAGTGACCGCAGACCACCCTCATCCCCTCAGGTTGGATGGGCAGCGCCGGCTGGGCAGGTTGCTCCTCTGGGATCACCATCACCGGGCTCAGGTTAATAATGCGTCTGCTGTCGTATTCAACACAAACCAGGAGAGGGTTATAACAGTTTCTGATATAAAACTATATAAAGGGCTTTATTTACACCATAAAAGTCGACCAGCATTTTCTCAGAGCCTCAAATTCAGCTTTACAGTCTGAGCTTGTCTGCCTGTCACCTACCAATTTGGTCGAGGGCATCCTATCCTCCTGGACGTGTCTTTACAGATGAGCAGGCAGTTACAGGGACACCTCACATACTTCTTCCCCGTTGGGGGGTTCTTGATGGGCTGGAAGGAAGACAGCATATAAAACTCCCAGCCTGCTAGAAACTACCAGTCTGATACAGAGCATAAACACATAGACACGGAGGAGGAGAGCAGTTGATTTAAAATACTGCAGAGGTGACACAGCAAAGCCTTTCAGAGCTAACAGGGTGGAAAAAGAGATGTGCAAAATCAATAGCTTTGCTTTTAATCTTTGAAATATATATTAGCTCATCCATCAGCTTCAAATGGTCATATTATGTCCTATGTCATGCTGTAATTTGAAAAGCATTTCTAAAGCCTGTGGGAGCTACCATGTCATGCTTTGAGCTGTTTATGTCTACTTACAATGGGCGGGCCAATGGCGCAAACTATTGTGCTTTGCAAAGAATAGTCCAAAAGTAGATCACAGAAAGCATTTTGGATATTGCTCCAGCTTCAGATTTGCAGTGTCTGTGCTGTCTGGTGAACCTGTGCTGATATATGATGCAAAGACTGAGGGCCAGAAACTGTTCACTGTGTACTGTTTTGTTCCAGAGCAACAGAATATCATGTGGCTACTGTATGCTGATGCATTAGTGCCACAGATATCAGACGTGACAGTTCCCACCTGAGTGTTTGTTCATTCATTGGTTTCTCCTCTGACAGCTCCACAAAAGCATTTTAGTCACTCAGCCTGAGACACAGGTGACACATTCAAGTCATATGGAGCACTTCCCACTGGACTGACTGTGACAGATGTCTACATCAACATCTGGTCAGGGCTCCAATGGTGGACATTATAAAGATGAAAAACAGTCAATAAGCTGGTGACCAAGGCAAGCAGCTTCTCTCGTGATCACTGACAAATCACATGATTTATCAAACTAAATGATGCTGCACAGTGAAACAGAACTCAGGCTGCAGCTGGACGTGACTATCACACTAGAAAATGTGTGTGTGATCAGATTGCCAGAAAGATGAATAGAGGGGAGGAGAGAAGAAGAATGACAGGCAGTTTAAACAAAACAGAAGACTTAATGTCTTTATTCAACTCGACAGACTATCACAACTCCACCATGTTGACACCAGCACTCATTTATAAAGCCGCAAAACGACAGCCTCCACTTACTGTAGCTTCATTGCAGACTGTGCACTTGACCACGTGCTGATGCAGCTTCCCATCCAGGTTGATGAGCGACTGGCATACGCGGCAGTTGATGACAGGCACACCGCCGGCGTCGGGGCTGGCGATGGCTGTGTAAGGAGGAGGTAGTTCGGCTTTGAGAAGGGGAGGGCAAAGCACACAACACACAAGCCAGCTGTTAATCGCATGCATCTAGAAAACTTCACGAACAAAAAAATGGAGTTTTGTATCATGTGGGGAAAATAAAAGCTCTGATAGAAGACAAGTCATTTGGGCACAGTGCATCAAGGTGCAGCTTTAGACTTCTAAAGAAGTCTGACAACACATCTTTCAAATCTTCACTTCTGGTCTTATAGTTCAATAAATTAAGGTAATAAAAACTGAAAACAGGTATACCCACGTGCTCTCCCAGCCATAAAATAATAAATCAATGTCAGAACAGATTATAGAAGAGGGAAAATCTTAGCTATATTATTATGAAAATATAACCTATCTTTGTGAATATACAGTACGTGTAGGATCAGTTTAGGAGCAGCTACATGTTATGGAGTGTTATATGGACAACGTTGATACCACTGTGGAAATAAACTACCCATTCATCATGTGGATAAAACACAATAATAATACAAAAACAATATCTGATATTTCTTCAAATAATCTAGTTATTGATGGGAGATGAAGGATTACATGTTTTTCACTTCTTGACAGTTACTTTCCAGTCAAATCTTCCTTAAAATCACGTATTGTATAACATATATAATATCTAATGACAAGACGAAATGGTCAGGTTTTGCCTGGAAACGTGGGAAATATCTCCGCTGATCCTATGTGCAGTTATGCTCCACGACAACGTAAGTGCTCTTTCTCCATTCACGGTTTTCCAGGCTTAACTCCCGCTCATACTGTATGCAAACCCATGACAGCCTGTGTATGGCTGGGATTGCTCAACACGTGACTCTTCTCTCTTTGTCAGGGGCCAAGCTCCGCTCTGTATGTTTAAGAAATAAACAATGGGCCCTTTTAGATACCAAAGTGACGGCGTAAAAATCCACTCACTGCCAAGCTGCAGACAAAGTTAACATGTAACATACAGTACGAGCCAGTCACAGGCTGATGATGTGAGGTTATGGCATTTTGAATCCATATTAGTGTGTTATAATGTAACATTTGAGCCTCTATAATGGTAGATAATATGATGCAATTTACATATACGCACACATATATGATAACATAACATCTGTAACAACTGTGAAGACGCCATGAAACAAAGATAAAATGTCTAACAGGCAGATTTAAAAATGCATTCTTCTACCTTTGAGACTGAAAAGGAAACTTTTATCCATGATTAAGATGTGTCAGAGCTAATGAGGCTAATAAACATCTGACCAATTTCATTGAGAAACCCTGAGAAGCCTTGAATGGCCAGGCCAACGATTAATCTTTTATGGTCCATAAACAATTGTAATCAGCATGATCAAATAGCTGGCCGTTACAGACTTAAAGATTTTCTCTCTATGTCTGAAAGAACCACTGTGACTTGACTACAATAACCCGTCAAATGAACTCTGTGCTGTTTAATCCCACCTTGCGTAATTAGTCTACATTCCGTGTGATTTTCAGGGTTTTTAACTTAATCCATAGACTTGGACTAGTCATTACCTTTAATACTACTGTCTCTCTGCAATCTTAAATAAACTAAGTAATCTGCATTGAGCAAATTTCAATTACCCATCCATTATTTTTACAATTAGTAATTTAATTGCTAATCTGGCATCGTCAAGTATCTAAAGCAGGAAAAAAATCCTCATATTTTTAGAAGCTGAAACCAGAAGAACTGTAAGGTGGTTTTCCTCTATAATGATTAAAATGGCTAATGTATCATAAAAATTGTAATTTCCTATCAACTGACTAAACAATAAATAGACTAATTGTGTCAAAAATTAGAGACAATACAGCACTAATGACAGAAAAGGCTTTTCTATCCATGTATACAGATACATTACTTCTTCAGATAATAACTGAATTAATTACCTAATGTGGTCCAATCACAAACTCTGTTGCCCCATAACCAATTTCCTTATTACCTCACTCTGAATGAGATAATGGGACGAGTTAACAGGTAAACGAGCCTGGCTCTGAGATTCAGAAACAACCAGCTGACACCACAGGGACAGATGGGACACCCCCGTCTACATTTGGGCGAACCTGGCTAGAAATAACAACCAGAGCATGCCAAAGGCTGAACACTCATACTGTGTTTAGGCAGCACATAGTGCCGCTTATTACAAAACACCCAGATGAGTCATCCTCTACTAAGTTGTGTTAATCCAAGATGTAATAGAGTATTCAGATCTTGGCTGTATTTTCCTCTTTGATCTTGAATCAATCCTGAATCTTGATCCTTGAATGCAAACGCAGTCTGCACTTCTCTCTGTAATCAGCCACCATCAGTTTCTCCCTTGGCCCTGTGCACTAGGAGTCGTCCTAATGCATGGCTGAAACTGAATATAGCAGCTATAGGTTTTCACTCGCTGCCCTCGGAGCCAGAGGTAAGACGAGAAGACGCTTTACTACAACCACCAGCAGCACCACAACACACAGCCACCATCACGTCCTGCCAAGCTGGTGCCATCGCTGACTGGATGATTGTGGAACTCTGTGGTCCTGTGGTGAAGAGCTAGCAGCTAACTGAGGAGCTGGCATGCAGACACCAGCTGCTCAAAGAAATTTTCATATCTTTGATTCTGTTTTTCGACAGAAACAAATCTCTCCAAGATCACAAGACAGGGTTGGTGTTATGCTATATTTTTCTTATTGTCAATAACACCGGAAACCTGCAACATGTTAGTCCGTCTCTTGTTACTGTCTTCCTTGCCTAGTCTGTGGCTCTTAGCCCCAAACAGATGCCTTCCTGCTGAAAATCTTTTTAAAAAACAGACACAAATTCAAAGTCCCATTTTTAAAAAGGCTCAGCAATCTCCTAAAACAGCTGGGCACCGACACTTTTAGCAAACATTACTCAAATAGCAGCAAATATTTACTAGTTTGGGAGCTATTTTTTGCTGCAGATTATTGACACATTTGCTGCTCCAGTGTATCAAATTGATATCATGATATTAAATTAATATCACGATACTGCAAAAAAAACAGCGATATTTACAATGATATAAATGGCAATTAGAATTACTTTTATTATTACTTTGAGTTTTTCCTCACACATTCCCTCCTGAATGTGACTGATTGAGCTGTTTGCCTGCATTTTTGAAGCAGTAAAAACTCAGCTTTCCCTTTTCTGACATAGCGCCTTGTTGCCCTGAATAATAACCATAAAGAGAACACATGACGTGGTGACCTCATGATCTTGTCTCATAAAGGTTTCTGTTTTACAGCTACTTCCAAATAAGAGAGGCAACTCACTTTTAACCATGTGCATTGCTGTAATCATGACATGGAAAAAGGTCAGAAATAAAACTCTTAATATTGTTAATATGATATGATTCGTTTTGTATCATGCTAAGATTTACTCCAGGTTTCATATACAGTATGATACAGCACCTATACAACCGTGGCCCATTTACTGGGACTGACTCAACATAAACTACACTGCCCATTTTCATGCTAATGCTGGAGGAACACGTCACTTACTGAGTCACTCAGCAGTGTGGCTCAATTAACGATGTCCTTGTAATACTTTCTGAACAACAATGGAGGTCTAAGACCCAGACGAATATCACACATCACGCTAGATTTATTGACAGTGAGAAAACTATAGAATATCACCAGCCTTATCATTTATATGGATAACAGGGTCTTCTATCACTGCAGCACAGTACTGGATGAGTAAATGTTGCAGATGACTTAGGCCTTTGCAACTATGCCTGCTATAATGTGAATAAAATGTGCAGTTTGACAGTATACTGTATATCAGTAAAGCCCTGTCTTCCAGCGAAAGTAAAACTGAGGAATTCATTTATCACTGTCAAGATTAAAAGAGCCTCACACAGGCTTTTGATGCAGTCAATTTTTTCTGCCATTCAAGCGTAGAAATATCGAGCAAGTGGCAACAAAATCCAAGGTCACTGGTCTCCGCCCCTCCCCAACATCAAACAGTGAATCTCCACCTGTTACTGCACTGCACTGACAGTGAACAAATGTTCATCAAGTAAAAGGAGCCATGATTCTACAGAAAATATGAAGGAAATCAATACAGAGGTTTGCAGTCACTTTCACAAATAGCAGCTTTACGCTGTAACAACAAAAGCTCATATCGTGTCATTACAGTCAAAATATCTCAAGAAAACATCTCAGTTTTGGCATCGTCTGCTCAAATTAATCCACCGTACAAACTGGCTGATGGAGGATTGTCACTCGACAAACCCAAAGAAACTGGAATTAGCCATAATCTAAACAGCAGAGAGAGAGAGACAGGGGAGAAACTAGGCCATGAAAACATACCGACACTCATTCAAGCTTTTACAGTTATTGCTGTAAAATCTAAACAGTTTCATTACCTACAGTCCAGCGTTAAAGTCTTTATGATTAATCATGTGGTAAATTCTGTAAGATTAGAACACTTCGGAACAACAAGATGTTCATTTCGGACCTTTGTTTGCTTGATATTAGCCATTTGTCCTGAACTGCCCTCTAAAAGAGTATTACACGGTCAATGAATCCATTCATTTGCAGCAAAACAACCTGGGAAAACAAATGCTGTATGGCAAAAACCTGTGACAAAAAGATACAATCAGAGTGCATGGAGATAAATTAAATTCAGATTTTATGTTAATGTTAGCTCAAAATTAGAAATCTGTTAAGTCACCAAAATAAGACGTAAAATAAGACATAATCCTCTGACATGAGAATCAGATCTGGATGTTTCTGTAGAAGAAACACCAGGAGGAAACCTTTCTAAAGCGAAGCCTCCAGAAAAAAAACAACAACATGTGTGATCACATAAGGATCCAGCTTAAAAATGGAATTAGCTCCTCTGCTACATGAATTCAGAATCTGATCAGATGAAAGTCAGTGCAAAAGCCAGTCCTGACAGCAGCTTCCAGACTCGGTGGTTAGGGGGATTTATGCGCTGTAATTGCCTGGGTCATTCAGCTCTGCATGCATTATGATACTGTAACCTACATTCTGCTGTTTACTAAGCAAAATGTGGACACTGTGTCAGCTTTCAGGCAGTAAATGCTCATGTTTTCTTCACTGTATGAAAGACGCAAAACATGCAAGAGTATTCAAGCTGCCTTTACAGGATCAAGACCAAATATTAGTTGTGTGCAGTCCCATATTCATGCAACTGAGCAAACTGACGGCTACTATCACATACATGGCACATTATAGCATTCAAATCATGTCGAGCTATAGATTTGGCCCTTTCCACAGAGGACACATCTGGGCATTTTGTTGACTTGCAGCTGGGACAAAAGGCTGCTCGCCTGCCTTCATCTGCAATGGGTCATTTCTCCCTCCCTCCCCGTCAATCAACAACCCGCAAAAAGAGGTGAAGCCTCGCCATGCCACATCACGACTCGTATCATATTTTTTTGGTGAGGTGAAGACCCAAGACATGAACAGGCCCCGGTGTGTCGTGATGTAAGCATTTCTGCAGTAAATAAAAAAACAGAGGCTGGTGTTATTGTAGGCCCCTCTCTTCTCTAACCCACTGCTCCAGTTCTCACAGAGGAAGCTCCACCTTTTTCTCAGCTGCCGACTGATTTTTCCAACCGATGCCCTTGCCTTTCATTGCCTTGCATTGCTTCGCCTTGCTGCATTTTTATTTACGCACTTGCACGAACTCGATACGCCCAAAAATGATTCAGCATGCAGGCAGCGAGGGCTTGGGGGAGGGGGGGGGGGGTCCTCGCTCTCGCTCCTCTACATGCCGTGTGTTTACCTCGGGGACTTGAATCCTGCAGGTACGGGGGAGCAGTGGGGGTCACATTCTCGGAGTTGGGGCCCGACAGCAGCGGAGATCGCTCGTCCATGCCGTCGGAGGCCATGTCGTTAAACCGCGGACCGACAGAGAGAGAGAGGGAGAGAAGTGACGGGCAGAGGCGGCTGGGAAGGAAGAGAAGGAGGAGGAGGTGGCTCCTGGCTGCACCGAGTCTTCACTCAGCACGGAGGAGCAACCAGCGGCTTGTTGTTGGTGCCGAGTTGCTCCGGTCCAGCAGCCCTGGTGACGGCAGCCTGGAGGAGGAGCTCCGCGGTGCTTCCCCGCCCCTCACTAACATGGCCCTGGGCATGGGCAGTGCTCATGTGCTGTAATGATGGAGCTAAACCCCGCACACAGACACTGTGATGGAATTTTGTTTGGGGAAAAAAACTTTAAATGAAATAAATATTTTATTTGGGCTATAACTTAAGTTTATTGCACATTTACGGGCTAAAAGGCCCCAGACCCATATAGAAGCAGGACAACTATATTGGAAAAGATATTCTAAAAAACACACATGAAACATCAGTGTAGTCGCTTTGCATCTCTTTATGATCACTGTGTTTCTTTGTGATCATTTTGTGCCTCTGTGTTGGTTGTTTTACGTCTCTCTGAGGTCATTTTCAGTCTGTTTGAGCTTGTTTTGCCTCCTTCAGTTCATTTGAGCATCTTTCCAACAACAAGCCTTGGCTCCTGCTGAACCACCTCAGGCCCCGGGGCGTGTGCCCAGTAGGCCCATTCAGTAATCCATCCACGAGCCTTGTGAACACGTGCACAAGATTATTTGAATTATTGGGATATGTGGGTTTTAGCCTATGAATTATAAAATCCTGCTTGGGTTCCAAACAAACAGATCAAACTTCAGTGTCTTTGATGACGGAGGGAAAAAAAAAAACAGCAAAGCAACAGTTTCCAGTCTTTGCCACTAGATGTCTGTGCAGGATAACTGAGGTCCAGGCCTGTGAGGTCCATCAACATTAGTAGCATAATTTATGATCTGGATGAAGACAGAGGTATTTTTATTCTATTGGCAGTGTCACAGTAGGACACTGGATTTGAAATGAAACAGTGACTTTATGTTTTTTATGCTCTACCTCATCACCTCTTTTTAGGTGACTGTAGATATTTTAGGTATGTGATTAAAGGTGCTATATGTAAGTTTTTACTATCAGTACATACCTTACCTTGGCACAGCTGTTTAGTTACCAAGAGCTTCAGTCATCGTTGCATCCTACAAGAGGTTAGAATACGTCCTCTGGTCAGCGCTACTTCTTTGTCCTCTCATGTCGGCTGAGGGCAGAGTGGACGCAGCAGAGACCCACTATCACAAAGTGGGATTAGGAGACAGGATGGATTGGGCCTGTATTGGTTAGCATGCCAACCTAAGCAGAAGAAAGAAGAGATAGAAATATGTTACTGCTCACACTGGCTACATAGCGATAGCAAAAACTTACATATAGCACCTGAGTGAGAAAATGCTGATGACCAAAAATACAAAATGTAAACAGAATGAATAAGGAACATGATGAATCTAAAATACAGGGAACTATTTATAAAATAGTCACAATGTGCAAGTTTTCAGTTGTCAAATATTAAGTCCCTAAAGTTCACTAAACATCAGTTCAGCAAGCTGCTTTTTCTGATTCATTCATATTTAATCACAGGTTTTTATGGTTTGTTATGAGTGTTTTTTGTTATATTTGATTTTCCTGTTGGCATTATGCTTCTATGGGGCCTATTTTCTGTCCTGGTGTGTTTCATCTGTTGTAGTTGGTGCGACCAGATTGGCTGAGCAGTGTCATGGTGCAGGAATTTGAAAGTTGAACCTGGTTCAGTCTATTTCAAAATGCAAAGTGCTGCAGCAAAGAGCTCACACAACAACAGTAAACCAGACTGTAGTGTTACTGTATCTTCCTGGCCGTTTAGCCTGATATACTTCAGAACTGAGTCAAAACATGACTCAAACATCACGACAGTTTACGCTTTGTTCCCAAAATGGTTTGAAAAGCATTACCAGGACTTGAAAACAGCATCTGGTTGCCACTACCAGTATCCACAAGTATCTGTGAGGATGGGGTTGTGTAGTGATCTGATACAACATTTTAGAGCTCCACCTTTCTTAGGAGTAACTTAATGTATTACAATTCATCCTGAGGTTAACTGCACATATTTGAAGGTTAGTGTTGTGTGTGCCTCACATCCATCCCTCCCCTAAAGTTACAACACCCTAACTTGTTTGTGCCAAAATCTGTCCCCCATTCCTTGTTGCTTATGTCAGGGTGTAAGCCACAGGCCATACAAATTCACTGTGTAGCCATTCAGAACACTAGATAAACACAGATGATATGAGTTAATCACAAGTTCCTAAGCCTTAAGACAGAACAAGTTTGTGAACATTTACACCCTCGTTCTTTAAAACAGCGAGACAATGTGATGTTTATGTGTAAATCTGAATTTGTACCAAACTGCTTCAACGCACTGGTGTGACTGCAGGATGTTTAGAGGATTTTGAGTTTAAAATTTGGCCAAATTCAAGCCATATTGGTTCTTTTTAGGACATAGTAAAATGGCTCATAAATTCCAGGAGCATCACACCTCCTACCCCTCCAACCACTCCAGTCACACAGAAGTCTTAACTAGCAACCTGTAGAGGAACAAAAAGGCTGCAAATTAACACTTTTACTATCGATACAGCAACTTAAATTCACGTGTTCAGCAGCGTGGTTTACAAAATATAGCTGCAGACACCGTCTCTTTCCAGCAATTAAATTACATTTCCCTCATATCCTCCATGGACTCTGAGGGAAAATCCTCGCTCCCGACTCTGCTGTTGCCGGGCCAGTAAATAGTGATTCAGATCGCATGTAACAGGCTGCAGTCCACGACTCATTTTTTCCGACGACTTCAGGCAGCAGAGGAGCGTCGCAGCGCTCACAGACTGCTTCATCGCTGGGGTTTTCTTTGCAAGGTAAATTCATTTACGCACACCAGACAAAAGCGAAGTTATTGGAGGATTATCGGGGGGAAATTCCGTCTTGAATTCGGGCTTAGTTCTTACATGGATTGGTAATTGCGGGTTAAGGGTTCTGCTCCGTTACTGTCTAAACTCACAGGACTTAAAAACTATTGTGAATCTGCCAAGGTGAAAGTAACTTCCGGTGGCAATCTGAGAAATGAAACATAAATTCATGGTGCAGAGATATATAAATGACTGTGCCGAAAAAATAATGATCTTGAAGGAGAAATATGCACTGCAATTACCCGTTTAGTTCTTTTTCATGAAACCTAACAGAATTTATACTTTTATTGTGAAGGTAAAATCACATTTTTTTCCTGGACTGACTCAGGTTTGTGCCAGTGAAAAGCCTCACTGTTATTCTTAACTCATCAGTTGAAGTTTCCTGGCCTTTGAACATCTCCATCCCTCTTTGTCATACACAACACAGTCTGTCCAGAAATCGCATGGGATCGTGTCTTTTGTATATTTTGATGATTTGATCATTATGGCTCAAATTTTTGCTTCCAGTCACAGGATGAAATGCAGTTGTCTCTGTTTAGTTTTTGTGAGGGAAGAGAGGAGACCTGTTGTGTGAATAAAACAATAGCTTTGTTACAGGAAAAGACCACACTGGAAAAACTTCTCAGTGGATCTGTCATGCTGCCAACAAATGGCTTTTCCAGCTATTACATCTGTGTGTGTGTTCCACCATGAATCTGCTCTATTTTCCTGAAAGTCCAATCATGCTCAATACTTCATGTTTCAGCCACTTCAGAGATGCTCCAGGGGGCAGTGAGCAGGACGGGGTTCTGCCTGTCCTGCTGCCTCCTGTTGGGGGTCTGCTTCCCAGCAGATGGTGCAGGACCCCTTCCCACGTTTCCCCCTGAACAAGAGTCAGGGGAACCAGACCTCGAGGACTGGGAGTGGGGTTCTGGATCATCTCTCCTGCACCTGCTCCACAGCTTCCCCGCCGACAGCCCCTTCGTGACGGAGACCCCTGGTAAACCCGTCAACTGCACCCAGCGCTTCTGGTTACCACCATCCTCTGCGATCTGCTGGGAAAACATAGCCGGACCCGAGGAGTTCGCCAAGTCCCGCTTGCTTGTTCTGCAGAACAGGGCCGCCCTGCAGGCCGTGTCCACTTCCAGCGGCGTGGAGGAGGGAGGGATCTCCTACGAACACCAAGCCAGAGAGGAGGTCCAGGGGATCCGCTCAGACCACCTGAGTGTGGTAGAAACTATGGAGACCATGGAGAAGGTGTTTGTCTCACTGGCAGAGAAGAGGAGAGAGGGGAAGGAGCATGATGTCCTCACAAGGTAACACAAAGAAAACACTGGACCATTGGTCACATCTGTGGTTTGAATGACCTAAGGCACTGTACTGACATTATTAGAGTGGGGAGGGAGTTAAATCCTGTGTTTCACTTTATAAAAAAGCTAAATTATCAGTATTCTCTGTGGACCCTCCCTAAAATAGAGAAAAAGGCAAAATGCAAATATTCCAGCCACTTTGTATTTTTTTTAAACAAAAATCTCATTATTACAGCCACAGAGTGAGTGACACAAGCACACCCATATTCCAATAAATAATCATGAAAGAGTGAAGCAAACACTGTGTTTTAACCTGTGGCACAGTGACTGAAGAGGTGTGTAATGCTAATATGTCTCTGGTTGCCTCTCTGATGACATAGGAGCAGTTATATTTGTCAGTGGTTTGGCTTTCTGTTGCATATTCATGTTTACGTGCACACTTTAAAACCATGTTCTTCAGAGATCGGTCACAACACACAGCTTTCACTGTACGGAAATAAAGCCATTTAGTTTCCAGTAAATACTGATCCAAGAACAGCTGCAGGGCTAAATCTTAAATTATTATTATTATTAGTGAGGGAATCAGGAATCCTGGAGGAGTGTTACTTGTTTGGCCCAAACATAACACTGACCGAACGCCAAAGAAGACATCGTGGAAACACCGTCCAGACAAGCAGCTGAGTCATTTCCAGTGTTTTCCAACAGTCATCTGTCAGGACATCTGGCTGAGACGAGGCCCTGGCACTAAAACAGTTGTAGAGCATTAACATTCAGCTCACTGCTTTCTCTCTCCCTGTTAGATGAGAGAGGACAAATTCATTACTCTTGGACACTCATGGAATTTTGAAATGGTTTTCAGTCTCAGGCAAAGCAGTTTGTGTGTGTAAATGTGTCAGAAAGTTCTCAGACGTTAACTTGCGGCTGTCGTCCATTTTCAGTATGAAGGAGCATCTCGCCAGCACGAGTGACACCATCGATGCCAGAGAGCACATGGCGAACCACCTGGAGAAGCAGTTTTCTACTTTAGAGCAGACTCTGCTCAACATGCAGCTTCGACTCATCAAACTCATCCAACAGTGACAGTGTCCCTGGACCCCGCTGCCTCTCCTTCTCCTTCCCTTATGTGAACTGTATTTATGTAGTCACATATTCTACGACAATGTAGTAAAAGCATGCATGCTCAGGATTATGCACCTTATTATGTCATTAACATACCTACAGAAGCAAAACATGTAACCTGGAATTTGCACAGATAAATAAACCTCACATTATCCAGTAGTTTTAATGAATGTGCAGCAGTTAAATCTAGTTTTATAGTGCCGGTTTGCAAACATCTTCCACATGAGGTGGAGATTTCATGGTCACATTAATAGCCTCTGGTAAAACTGCAAGACACATGTGAAGCCTGGAAAAGAAGAAGTGAGTTGTTTAACTTGGTTTATTTTCATATCAAATCTAAACAACAAATTTGCAAATATATGAGGAAGATGCCTTGGAAGGTTGTCAGCTGTTATATACACATTAAATACTCACATCCGTTTTCATTTGGAAAGAGCACAGCGTGTCCAGCTGCTTTGTAGTTGAGCAGGAAAACAGAGGTATTTTTACTTTTGATTGGTTCAAAACTTTCAAGTATTTGTGATAATCTACTCGCATCTCGAACATGACGATGCCTTTTAGAAAACTACAGTATCGTGTATAACTTAGAATCGGTAACATCAGAACATTTCACCTGGAAATTCATGTTTGACTTCATCTCTAAAAATAACCAATTATATTTCAAAGGCAATTATAAGTCAGCATCTGAGACATCTGTGCTCCAGCTGTGTGGAAGGAATTCTTGGTCTGTTACATGAAAGGAGCCTGCAAGGAAAACCAATTCATTCCTCCTGATAATTGTACATGCAAAACAATCAAAAATTACTCTGGAAATGTTCAGGATCTACTGTTCAAGTGTATCATTAATGAGTAACAACAGTACTTTTGCCTTCTTGCTTCATCTAAGGCTGCTTTGTTCAGGTCATTAACACAAATTTGAGCTTGACATCAATTATTTATCACAGATTATACGGGACAACATCCTAGTCTCCTCTAAGACTGTGTGTTTAAAGTTAAACTCTGAGTCTTCACTTGATTTCACATTAGCCCTGAGCGGCTTTACCTCCAGCTCCACGTCCGCCAACCTTATCCACAAGCCCATGTATTTAGAAGCACTGAGAAAGTTCAGGGAGTCTCCTCTGCCAGTCACTGTATTGTCAGTGAACGGCAGGACGTGTATATTTGATCTGTTCAGAGGTGATGTGTGCAGCCAGTGTCATTTTTAAAAGTCGCCATCCTCTTCTTGCATTTGCTCCAAAGACTTGAGGTAATCCCGAGCCAAGATTTTCTTAGGCAGGATATCTGTTGGTTAAACAGAAAGTATTACACAGTGTTAAACTCATTACTGCATTCACTCCTTGTCCTCTTAGTGCAGACGAACAATGCCGTCTCTGTTTTGGGAGAGAGCACAAACATTTGGCCCATTTCAGCTGTCAGGAATTATCAAGCTGTGATGGAGCTTCTCACTATGATTCCACAGTTCACGTCTGGTTGTGGGAGTAGATCTTGAAAGCTATTTTAATCCCTGCTCAGGAGGTGATACCAAATGTGAGCTTCAGTAACCCTCTGTGGTGCTTTAAACTACGACAGGTTAGTGAACATGCAATCACACAGTAAGTGTGAGCTTTCCTCAGGAGACCACACAGCTACAACAAAAACAGTTTCAAAAACGGCTGCCGAAAATTACACTTGTTAATTTTTGTTTAAACTTTATTTAAACTACTTTGTTTACTACTATTTTACTTTACACGCACCAATTTTTTTAAATTCACTGATATTTATCTTTAGTACATGTTGTGATTTTAATAGTTTCCAAAACAGCAAATAAAGCTGCTTACATTCAAGGAATAACCTTTTAGAGATGAGATTATTATACACCTTGAAATGTGTAGAGGTGGGAGATACAGTGTGGATAAAATCCCCTATCATGGTAATTTAATACTGCAATATCAATACAAAACCTGATGCAGCAAATTTCCTGGAAAAATCGATTAAGAAACTGATAATGGATAAACTGTTTTTGGACAAATTGAGGTGCTTTCCATGAGTTAGACTTAATTGCGCTAGAAAACCTAATACTGTCATAAAGCTGTGCTGCTCAGAGTGGTATAATAAACCAAAATATATTAAACAGGAAGCTAGATTTAAACTCAGCTGGTGCATCTAGCTAAAACTAATGCAGTATAATACAACTCTCCTGCAATAAATCCTCCCTTCATGAAGATTATAATGTTCAGTTTGTGTTGAAACTGTTTAAGAGGGGTGTTGATACAACATTATGGCTCTTTTGGAAGATGTATTCAGTTTGTGATGCTGTTGAATTATACTGAATTACAATGAGAAGTGTTTGTTATATTACTGATATGAATCAGTACCAGTCAGTGAAGATATTAGAGACAGAGTTTGTAGGCTACAATAGTTTTAGTTAAACTGGCTAATGACTGTATACTATAACAAACTACTATTATTTAGGTAAGTACAGAAAAACTCCAGGTCACGGTAATGCTTCAGTGGTAAAGAGTCAGTGGTGACCAGCACTACATACTTCAGGTGGTCTCTATAGTCTCTGTCAGACTGTAGCTACATTTCACCTGTTAGAAAGTGAAAAGTCTCGGTCTCCTCCGCGGTGTTAGCCAGGTCGCTGTAGGACAAGGTGTTAGTTTCCTTCCCGGATCCATTGTTAAACGAGGAGACAGCCAGGTGCTGGACGAACAGCTCCTTATAAAACAACAACAACAACCAAAGTCAGCAAAGGTAGAAATTCACAATAATTGAGCTCAAAGACAAACTGGAACAGCTGTGTTTACAGTTTTTTCCCCCGACAAGCTAGCGGTGCTAACCCCTGTTAGCAACAGCGGCAGGTGGATGAGCTGAGGAGTTAGCAGCACAGCTCAGTGAACCGATCATTTAGCATCAAACTGCAGCTTACTGTCGCCTTGGTGGTGAGGAAAAGAGCGTCCTGGTTGATGCTGGAGACATCCGGGGAGCTCTTCATGATCAGCCTCACTCTGGATATAGGGAGGGAGATGGTCTTTTTGCTGCTAGACGTTTGGTCGTCTTTGTCGGGATTATTTTGAGACATCTTCATGAGGACGCGGCGCCAAGCGGCCAGGCGGAACTTCAAGTATTGTTTTGAACTGTGACGCTTTTCTTCTTCTCTCTCAACTGAGCAGCCGTTAGCAGCTGCTGATCTGGATTACTGCCACCTGCTGGACTGGTGACACTTCATCCGAAAACCACTGTTATTACTGTCAGATATATTCAAATATCATCAATTCATTCCGTAACAATATACATTTTCATAAATATGAATATTTTAAGGGTATTCGAACAATATTTTATTCTTTTTTATCTGTGTTTTCCTGCTGTACTGGATTGTCCTATGTCGATGTGATTTTGTATTGAGTTTATATTGTGCCCAACAGTAAGCTTACAAGCTACTCAGATCATTTCATCCTTAGACTCTCCAAGGTCCCCTTTGGTCCAATACCCACGTTCTTACAAGACATAATATGTAATAACTCTCTGAATAAAGTCACTAAATAAGTCATACAGATGTCAAACAATTTTTACTCATCATTTCTAAACCGTAAACTCACTTCCAGAAACTGGCGCGGTGTCCTCCAGTCCAGTGGTGGCGCTTGACTTAAGCGTTCGCCCAAATTCCAAGCGCCGAAGAAGAAACTAACGACAGAGCGCAGAAGAAGAAACAGAGGCGCCTAGCAATGGCGGTCATTTGGCCACACAAATAAACAATCCAGTTTGCAATTTAATGCTGCTGTTGTTATCGCAAGTAGTCTAATGTCATAGCTATCTGTCAAACGTCTGTCTGTTGCAGAAAGGACACGTCTGTCTATCTGTCGGTGTCATTAGCTGGAGGGGCATCAGTCTGATATTGATGTTAAACAGTTAGCAGGAGCCGACTGAGCAGCTTCATCTCCATTGTTGAACACTGGGCTCGTTTCTTCGTACCCTGGCGTCGCTTTCTGACCGCTAACGATGCCGCTGGGTTTGAAACCATGCTGCGCCGTTTGCAAGACGAACTCTTCGTCTATGTGGAAGAAAGGAAGCCAGGGAGAGATCCTCTGCAACAACTGCACAGGAAAGAGCAGCAGCGGCGGAGCATCAGGACCCTCCATGTCCTCCAGCACACAACCCAGCAATGGCGGGGGCAAACAGGTTAGTTACTCTGTGCGAATGTCTCTGTAACATTGACTTTTAGTTCATGCTTATAGAAGTTTTAAAGGTAACCCCACCTCCAAAATAAAATCCACAAATATTACTTTTGGTTTCATTTTACTGCTCGGTTATGCGAACATACTGTGATGTTGTGATTATACTAAAAGCTCTAACAGCTCCACAGACAATGAATTCAGAAACAATGTTCTCTGGCAGAAAGATTGTATCCCTGGTGACCTTACTGGGATATGGAGATGTTTTCTTCACCTGATGTCCATCTTATGGAGACCACTGTGTGTTGGCTGATATATAACTAAATCATTGAAATTCAGGCTAGATTCAAGGGCACATACCTATTTTGATAATGTATCAGACTTTAAAAGTTATCAATCAAGATAAAATGCAAAACATTTGTTTACTACAGCTTTAGACATGAAATTTTGCTGCCCTTTTTTATATCACTGTAGATAAAATGTCTTTGGTGTGTCAGATGCAGCAAGTGCTCAGAGGAAGCCGTGGACATGTGTTAATGATGGCATTTCTTTATTTTTCGATATTTCATAGACAAAGCAAATCATCAAATTACCCTGATCTGCAGCTAAATGCCTGATATCATGTTGTTTTTGTCTTTTAGTCCAAGCAGGAGATCCACAGGAGGTCTGCACGGCTCAGAAGTACCAAGTACAAAGCTCCAGCTTCTGAGAAGAAAGTGTCCACAAAGGGAAAGGGAAGAAGACACATATTTAAACTGAAAAATGTAAGCGAGCAATGGATTTGATCGATTGGTTTTGTTATCTCTTCTGTTATTATGTATTATGACTGTTGTATGTGTGTGGTTTCTTTGCTCAGCCAATCAAAGCACCAGAATCTGTAGCGACAATCATCACGTCAGAATCCGTCTTCCATAAGGTATGGTGTTTGATCTTACCAAGCAAAACTAACCTTCTGTTTCTGTTCAGTATCTGAAATGATTATATCAACTATTAAGATTTCTTCATCTGTGATACATGTGAGAGAAGGAGCCAGACTGTAGTCATCTGCAGTCTCTCTGTTTGTATCGACAGGGTGTTTACTACCAGACGGGAGATGTGATCAAAGTAACAGACGAAGAGGACGGGAAGTCGTACTACGCTCAGATCCGAGGTTTTGTTCAGGACCAGTACTGTGAAAAGAGTGCAGCTTTGACCTGGTTAATCCCCACCCAGGCCAGCCCAAAGGACCAGTTTGATCCCGGGACATATATCGTTGGTGAGAAATGAGAACTGTGTGATTAAAAAAAAAATAAAAAATGTGAAAATGTTTGACTTTTTTTGAGAACTGTCTGTTTTGCTCCAGGTCCAGAGGAGGATCTACCCAGAAAGATGGAGTACCTGGAGTTTGTGTGCCACGCCCCCTCTGAGTACTTCAAGTCCCGGAGCTCTCCGTTCCCCACCATCCCCATCCGACCAGAAAAAGGCTACATCTGGACCCACATAGGACCCACACCAGCCCTCACTGTCAAAGAGTCTTTGACTGGCAGCAGTTAACAGGACTCTGATATGGACTTAACTCTGTTGCTTTTAAACAGACATTTGTATATTTATGTAATATAATAAAAACAAAAATGGTTGTGAACTACAGCCATCACTTCAGATTGAAGACAAGGTGTAATTTGACACAGAAGAAATCTACATTTCAAAAAAGTTGTTTACACAGCTGCAGCATTGGAATATTACTTTTGTATTTAGTAATAAAGAAAAAAATGTTTCTACAATTTTTTTTTTGTCTGTGATTGTTTAAAAATTCATATTTATTGATTTATTGAGTTGCTATGTGGGCAATAGACCAACATGACTTTTATAGTGTGTGCCCCTCCCAACTTTTATTCCATATATTTCTCCCTTTGTGAATTAAGCTGTAAATAGTTACTATGAAAGACAACTGCAAGTGTCACCTGGTCCGCTGCAAGGTTCTGTGAACAAGCGAGTGAATGCACAAACAGATGAAGAAATTAATGTATTACATATTATTACATTACCTACACATAATCGAAAGTCTGCAGATTTCTAGAACAAGCTATTTTACAAATGTATAGTTCTGTCTCGTCTCTCAGTGAGAAGTTTTCTCCCGTCGTTTTCCACCAAGAAAAAAAAAAACCATAGCGGTACCGGTCATTTACAGCAAAGAAGGAAGTGCGCAGCAGTGAAGTCCTCTCGCTCTGCCTCTCTACTCTTGGACAAACATCCCGGTCAAACTACTTCAAGCTTCACCTCGTCTGAGAAATTTCCCCTGTGTGCGACAGGAAAGTCTCCTGGTGCAGTAGCAGGGAAATGGATGTTTCATTAACGTCAGATGTATTTTTCCCTCACGGGTCGGACATTATTGCCATTTCTTGATCAAAAGGAAAAGTCAGGAGTATGGGCAAATTCCAGTCCAAACTTGGTGAGATGTTACATTAAGTTAGTTTTTAAAAAATGAAATACAGTAGCTTATCACGTGTCGCTTTCATTTTTTTCTCTTTACTTTACAGCTTTGAAACGCAGACAGAGCCCTGAAGGTAAGACAGTCAGACTTAACTGCTGTATGATATAGTTACTTCAGACACGTATCTGTGTATGTGTGTTAACATAGTTTCTCTTATGTGCTGCAGGTGGTAGTCTGGCTTCCAATGTGCTGACCTGTCAGGGGGAGTTGGAGCGCATTCACGTTCACAAATGCAAACTGACAGAGGTAGACATTTTTACTTTTCCAATCATTTGTACTGATTTTTTGCCTGTATAATTTAGTATATATAATGTATATATGATTGGACTAGCACGTATACAGACACAGGTAAAAAATAGACCCAGGGGGCATCCACCACCCCAGGTATGTTCCCAACCACCAAAAAAATTAGCCAAAAATCAGCCAATCAGCACCTGATCACATGATGATCTCAGCCAGCCAGAGGTTTAATATTTGATGTATATATATATATATATATATTTTTTTTTTTTTTTTTTTAACTTGCATATAATCTAAGGAAAGAGAGTGTCATATATACACATTCTAGGCTGTACTAATAAAAGTGACTTGATTTGACGTTAAATTAATTGTCTGTAAAAACAAACGAGTATTTGAAGGCAGAGTTCTTCTCCAGAACATCCCCATAAATGCATGAGAGCTGTACATTAAACCCTCATGGGGGTGGGTTGAGTTGGGATGGGGGTCTGTTCCCATACTGCAGAAAAACAAGCAACAAGCAAAAACACAAACATTACAGCCTCTTCATGTTGGTCTGGTTTATTGCAGCGCCAGCAGCCTCATCTCAGTGAAGCCAGTTTTTTAGGGAGGGGGGAAGAAAAAAAACAGTATTTGCTCACATCACATCCAAGAGACATAAAAGGTGTTTGGAGGTAGTCGTATATTTATTCTTCCACCCTTCCTCCTCCATCTCTATAAAGAGACTTCCAAGTCTGTGAAGTGCAGCTCAGCCACCCCACCTCTCCAAACAGCAAGGTCTTTATATGAGACTGCACTGAAAAAAAAAAATCTCCACATCTGGTACTGCTTACCTTCTCCAGCCAGACAGAATGTGGGGGGGGGGGGTTTGGTGCCGTAGAGAGTGAAGTGTGGAGAGAGGTGGGTGTTTGATTGTGTAAATGGCGTCACATGTAGACTGTTAATGAAGCAGTCACATCTGGGGCTTGGATACTGGTAGTCCCCCATATTTTGTTTTATTCATGAAAGAGTGTAAAAGCTGGTGACAGTCACACACTCCCCCAGTAACTATAAACACACCAGTTTAATCTGTCACCAGATTTTGTGGTGAAAGATTAAACATGGATCACTTCAATTCATTATGATAAACAACCTCCATTTTCTCTTCTCTCCATCGTCTTTCATCTTCTAGCACAACTGCTGATGTCATTACATTAGATGTGAGTTTTGTTGTGTCGAGGTTTATGAAGTGTTAGAGGCTGAGGATATATATTTGCACCATGCTATATGAGGATTCTGGGAAGTTGTACGGTTTGGAAAAAGACGTCAACTCCGCCAAGATGTTTAAAAGGTTTGTGGTGCAGTTTCATGCGCTTGTTAATAGTTGAGAGCTTCCTGTCATTACATTTTCCAGGCTAATATAGTTTGATGCTCCATGACACCACTGCAGTAAACTGAAAAAAATGGCAGAAACATCTCTCAGCTCGTGAACTCTCTTTTTTGCATCTTTACAGTTAAGTCTTGACCATAACTTTATATTTACAGTGTTTTTCCTGACAGAGTTTTCATAAAGCTGGTTAAAAAAATAGAAGAAGCAAAAACTTGTAACAGTGAAAAAATGTATACAATAACACACAAATTATTTAGCAGTGACATTTATAGATTTTTGTGTATTGTAACCACACACACACACACACATTAGCCAAATCCCTAATGCTTACCTCTCAAATACTAATGACTCAGGTTCAGGTGTTGACACCTGCACTTTCTGAAGAAACACAAACCTGTCTGCCTTCGCTATGATGTCTGGACTGAACCTCTGTGTGTGTGTGTGTGTGTGTGTGTGTGTGTGTGCAAGTTTTCATGAACACAAAGTAAATATTGTAACACTGAGCAAACATCACGGGTTTTAATCTCCTCACGCGTCAACTTCATATTGTCTGACATAACTAATGCCTAGGAGTGGTTGGTTTGGAAAAAAAAAATGTTCCCCTTCTTATTTCTTTTGGAGAGCGAATCCAACCTTCAGTCACATTTAACACCAATGTGCTCTGTGTGTACCATTAACTCATTTTCTATGTGTAAGTGTAGCTTATGTGATTTTTCCACCTTTCATGCCGGTTATGAAAAAAAAGGAAACCTGGTTGGTCCCTCTGTGATCTAAAAACCTGGAGAATTTGCAGCTTTCTTGTTGTTTGTGTCAAATATTTGCAGTTTGATATAAACGGTTTCAGATTTCTATGAGAATAGATGCTGACATGTCCTTTTCTATCTAATATGGTGGCTTATACTGTGAATTAATGTAAAGTAAAATGAGCGTTCATAACTTTTAACTAATCTCATGAACTCACACTGACTTGATCATTTCTTATTGGTGAGAGAAACAGAAATCTGTGATGCATCCTGCATTCATTCATTGCATTTGTTACACATGAATTAAGCATATGTTTTAGCACGGTGTTAACAAAAGTGTGGGTTGGTTTTGATTCATCTTTGCACATGAAAACCAAAGTTCATGCAGCGTATTGATGTTGAGATATCGTCCCATCCTCCCTCACAGTGAAACCTCCTCTCTAGGTATCATGTTATCAGAGAGGTTGTTCACACACACTCACGCTGAGACAAAGGCCGCCACTGTTCTGCCAACACTCAAAACTTTGTGATGTCAGGATGGGTGCATGAATCGATGTTGTGTAATGAGGGTGCACAAAAGAGAAGGGAAGCAGACGATTCTACTGGCCGCATGCCTTTTCTGCTACCTGCATCATTTACTCCTCCCCCACCCTCTTTCACTGGAAATCAAACCCGGCATCAAAGTTTTCGCAGCAGGCGGAGCGTGGCGGGCGGAGAGGAGAGGGTGTGGAGAGAGATAGCTTGCGTTGTATGTATGTGGTATGTGGTGGTGAGGGCATGCACTCGTCTTATCTTTTGTTAGATGTTGCATCTGCCAGAACATCGGTGTGATGTTTGCTGTGCAGAGAGATAAGAAATGTCTTTGTGCTTTCAGTTCTCTCTTGCTTTGCAGCGCTAAAAGAAGATACAATATGATAAGATGTCATAGAAATATATATTAATTTGAATTACTGTTAAATCATTTACTAAACTTGTAAAAAGAAAAGAACATTGTAAAGGATATATGGTGCTTGTTTTTGGATATGAATCCCTAAAAACTCTCTGTCTTTTTCCAAAGATTGCTGCATCCCAGTGGCTGGAATTTCTTACTTATTGATTTTACATTTAACAGAGTTTATGAAAGTTCTGGCACAAGTTGGTCACATGTGATCAGGAAGCAAAGGTCAAGATCAGTTAAAAAAGGATAAGCCTAAAATTGGCATGGACCCTTTTTCTCCTTCTCTTTCTCCTTTGCTGCCCCATTTACTCTTTGTTTTAATGCATATATTTCAGAAAGATGGATATCACCTGTGATATTACATAATCTGGTATTATATAGTCAGAACTGATGATTATAGCTGAAGTGGTGTTGTTGACAGCTCCCTGTAAAGACTTCACAGATGTTCAAGGATTGTTCAGTTACTCTCACATCTGGAGATCCACCCCAGCACTCATGGGACATGAAAATCACTTAATTGCTTCCTCTTCTCTTTCCCCCTGCCTCTGTTATGCTCTCTGTTAATTTACTCTCCTCTTGCATGTTTCTCATAGAACTTGTATGTAGAATTGAGGGAAAACAAGTCTGACCATAACTGCAACCTCAAGGGTGAGTACAGCACTACATCCATCACACTCTCTGTGTATTATGAAGGGCTTAATTTTTTATTGTGTAGATTTAGTGTATAACCAGTTTTAATGCATAAGCTTTAATATGTCATATTCCATTGATTTCCCTGGGGAAATAAATAAACAGTGAAATTAAACACATCTGTTTTGTATTTGTGTGTGAAAGCTTCGACCTTTGGATGTACAGCTTTCAGTTAGCTTTCATTTTCCTCTGTGCTGCCAAACATTCATTGAAAACAGAGCTCATAACAAGGAATAAATGAATTACAACAGTGATTATAGCTACCTTGGGTCTGCTGAATATTGCTGTTCACAATCCAGCTCTTTTTTGTTGTTTAGTGGTTTTGCCGCCAAATAAGACAGCTGACGGGGACAAAGGCATCCACCTCCAGGTCAAAAAACAGACGAAGAAGAAGAAAAGCCATGCTGGGGTGAGCGTTTAGATTCTAGTCTGTTTGAATATTTATAGTACAGATTATTGTGAGAGTGTGAGATTTATATTGTGAATTTGTGATCAAAAGATGTTGAAGTAAGTGTTCAAAACAGTGGCACTAAGCTTATTATTCTCACAATATGTCCACGTACAGGACACACAGTGTGACCTGGTGCCTGAGGAGGACTCTCGGCAGGAGTGGGTCTTCACACTGTATAATTTTGACAGCGGCAAGGTCACAAAGGAGGTAACGTCTTATTTTTTGTTTAAATAATTCAAATGAAAAGCATCCCTCCCTACATTGTGTGTGTGTGTGTGTACGTGTGTGTCTTGCAGGATATATCCAGTCTAATACACTCCATGTATGAGGTTCTAGAGGTGTCAGTCAAGCAGCCTTGCAGCGATAACACACCCCTGAAGATCAAGCTAGCTGTGAGTCCCTCAGCTTGCCCAGACAAGATCTCACAGACAGGTAAAATGAAAAGCTGAGGATCAAAAGTGTCACTGTGCCAAAACTGGAGTAGTGGGATCCACAGCAATCATGATTTGATGATTTGTCCCTCTCTCATTGAAAACAGTCATAGAAAAGGAGCAGGGTGTGTCTCAGGAGGTAGGGAGCCCAATAAAGAAACTCTACTGTGTGGATGAAAACATAGAGCGCAGAAACCACTACCTGGATCTAGCTGGCATTGAAAACTACTCTTCCAAATTTGACAATACAGGTATAGAAACTACTTCTTTATCATTATGGTTTGTGCAAACATCTTACTTAATAATCTGGCATATTGTTTCATTAGCAAAAACTTGAAATTGAAGTGGTTTCCCCCCTTTTTTTTCCAGAGTCACCCTGTCAAGAGCCCAGACAGCACACTCACTCTGCTCTTCAGCACCACCCAGTGGTAGGAAGAGAGAGCTGCATCTCCTTTGAGTCCCCCAGGAGCCTCTCTATCCATCACTCCCTGAGAAATAAGCCCAGGTCACTGGGGAAAGACAGGAGCAGAGGAGAGGGAAAATCCTGCAGGCTGCATGGCCAGCATCCTGCCTCATGGTGCCATCCCACCCAGCCTCACCCTCCAGCAAATATTGTCATCCAGCGCACCCACAGCAAGAGGCTTCGTTCCAGGGTGCAAGATGCTCCCACGCCCCTTAGACATCCTGGCTCGCAGGTCCAGCCAGGGGGAGACAGGGAGACACTAAAGGGAGACCCGCCTAGCCCAGAGACACGAGCACCATCACCACCATGAGCACCATCATCATCACCATCATCACTACCACCCTTCATAAATGCATTTCAAACACATACTGTATGACACTGGATTCACACTCAGGTGAGAAGAGTTGGTCAGTTGAACAGAAACATGGGTAGTATGAGAGGTCGAATGCAACTCAGCAGGCCCTTAAACCACCTCCCTTACATGATATTCACCATGTGGTAGAATCAGACTATGGCACTGTTATCTAACACAAACAACGTCAGATCACATGCAGTACAGCCTGGAAGGTCAGTTCAATGTTGTCTGAATAACACTTTTATATAGCTGTAGACTGACAGTTTCCTCTCAGGTAGATTGTCACTTAAGCTATAAAATTTCAAAGTAAACTGTTTGCCGTTTTACAATGCTTCTATTTTGAACTCTACCCCACATTGCTTATTAACAACTCATGTCTTCCCTGATTGAAAAGACATGTGTTTTGTTTTATATTCTACATTTGCACCAATATTTATATTTGGAGGAATCTGTCGTGAAAGAGGCATGGCTACCCATGGCTCAGAAGCCTCAGTAGACCATAATGCATTGCAAGCACATGATATGCTGCATTTTAAGAGTGGTAAGGGCTATTTTTATAAAGCAGTTTGAAGGAAAAACTAAAAGTAAGTAAAGTAAAAAGTAAATTAGTAAAAGTAGTAGTAAGTAAGTAAAAAAAGTAAATTGAAGCACTTAATAACAAAATAATTGCTGAATGGCATTAAACATCAGACAAAGATAATATGTCAGCCCTCATGGTTGGATTATTCCTGTGCTGCTGATCTATTTCTGCTCTCACAATATTGTTTTCTTTGGTCGTTCCAGCTTTGTGTGTATAGGCCTCACAAAGGCGTGTTGTGAATAGTGACAGCGGAATTCAAATGCTCTTCCCACTTATCTCTCTGGCAAAAGTTGCAAATAGACACCATGTCCAAACGAAGGACATGAGACAGCTGTTTCTATAAATAACCTCGACCCTCTTACCTACCACGAGGCCCTCGTGCCTCGTTCCTGCCTCACCACAGCAAGCCAGCTCTGTCCCAGCCAAATGCATAACACCCAGACAGATCGCAACAGAGGATATCAACAAAGCAGCAAACAGAGGGAGCAAAACACTTGACGCACAGAGCTGTTTGACAACAGCTCCCACCAAGAGATCTGCTGGTACAAAAAGCAGGGGGAAAAAACCTGGAAACATGAAGTCCCTGCGATTTCTAGCAGCTGAGGGTTTCATCCAGACTGGTCCAACCGCTCTGGAGAATCTCCCCTGCGTGTCTTTTAATCTTTACCCACTTCTCTTCAAAGCCTGCTACCTCCATGAGCAGGCTGACATGCTGCATGCTCTGGTTCAAATGTGGCCTCTTCCCGAACTCAACCTACAATGGCTTCTGGGAAAGACAGTCGACTGTCAGATGGACCTCACCTCACGCACCTGTCGGCTTTGTCTGGAGGCGATTCTGACTGGCTTAAAGGTAGCTAAATGTTAAGTATGACATGAGTGCACCTGATCCTTCCTTCATGTCACATTCACATTAACCATGCATTTTTTTTGCCATGTTCTTTAATTCTGACCCTGTAAGGTTAGGTTCTCAGTCAGTTGTGTGACTTGTTATTGTCTCACAGTGATCATAAACTGTGACCAGATAATCACTTCACATGATTTTACCACAATTGTCTCGTTTTCTGAAGGATTATGTGCTGTCTCCTCCACAAACTTACGCCAAGTGCCTTCATGTGGTGGACCTCACTGCCCTGAAAGACATCGAACACCAGGAATGCCGCTGCCGGTCCACCCTGGGTCGATGGGCAAGAACCCAGCTCCTCACCCAAATGTGCTATGAGACCATGGTGGCCATGCAAGCCAACAACGTGTCCAGATCCGCATTTGAAACATCTATTGATGTCCGTCTGAACGGGTTTGTCACGGGCCGCAACTATGAGCTGGTGGCTCAGGCCTTCCTCCTCCTCCACTACTGTCCACTGAAGCTCCGCTTCGTCAGCTTCCGGGCTGATTCCCTCGCTCTCAAGCAGCTCTTCTACGTTCTTCGACTAGCAGAGCCGGAGTCTATCACAAAGCTGGAGGTCGTCCACAACGTCCCCCTGGAGGCCACACACCTGGAGGTGCTGCTGTCCAGGGTGGAATTCCCTAAGTTACAGTCTCTGACCCTGCCTGCTGGGGCGTTGGACGTCAGGAGGTTGGGTTCTGATGATGATCTGCTGGCCACCATCGGTAATCTGCTGGCACAGCTGAGCAGCCTGACTGAGCTCTACGTGGGATTCTCCACTCTAACTGGACACCTACGCAGACTGCTGAAGTGAGTAAATAGAAAGAGAGAAGAGAACAAGGTGTCCTTGTTTGTCTGCATGTGAATCAGGTGATGGACACTGATGATTGATGTCCATTGTAGCATCAGGAGCTTTAATATAGCTCATAATAATCACCTTTAACCAGCATCACAGCACACTCAAGCTCTATGGCTCTTGTTTAAGAATGGGAGGTATTTTGCTGTTAAAATTGCTGACAGTATGCCAGTGTGAGGACAGACAGCTGCACCTGACTACAGCTGCAGGAAATAGAGCCGGAGCATAACCACAAACAACACACTGGTACTTCTGACCTTTTGTGCCACACCAATTAATTTACCTAACCTAACCCTTTCCCTGTTTTCTTTCTCCAGTCCTCTCAACACGCCTCTGCAGTGCTTGGAGTTGGCCTAACTGCTGCCTGAACCGTGTGGACATGACATACCTGGCCAACAGCCTCCACAGCGAGGCCCTCGTCCGCCTGGACATCAGCGGACATGACATCTTCGGTTCTTTCTCCACCGCTTTCCACAAACTGCTCAGCCGTTGTTCACCCACATTAGCCAGCCTGGGCCTTGAAGAATGTGACATCAAGGACGAGCACATGGACGCCTTCACCGATGCCCTGGCTCAGTGTCAGGCGCTGGAAGAGCTCAAATTCCTGGGAAACCCTCTGAGCTCTGCAGCCCTGCGGAGGCTATTCTCCATGTTAACTGCAGGCTTTCCTAAGTTAAGGTACATAGAGGTACCAGTTCCCCGTGAGTGTTACTCTGAGGATGTTACTTATCCTCTTGATGATTCAGTCCTACTGCATTATAACAGGGAGTTGTTTCAGGAGGTCAGGGGCCAGTTGGTGGGCATCCTGGAAGGAGCAGATAGGGGGAGTGTGAAGGGTGTGCACCCCACTTATGGGGGTGTATGATCCAGACATTAATGAAACCAGCAATGAGCTGGGAGTATCTATGTTAAAGTCTTTTAACAGTGTCATTGGGAACTTTATAGATACAATAAGCGATGTGGACAACAGGAGATCACAGGCTCAGAAAGATAATTAACGAAGCTGTCTGTAGAAGTGAATGGACTGACAGAAAAGGCTCATATTTAATTTATAGCTCTGCTACAGTTTGCTAGCAAACCGTCATCACTGAAGGCCAACACTGTGAAAATAAATCTGGTGAACTAGATTTGTTTGACTATAGATTAACATTATATTACAGGAATTCCATTCCTGATTAGATATTATCTCTACAGAAGATCATTATTTTCCTACCAGTACCTCCTACAGTCTGTAAGCCACACAGGTGTGCAGTGCAGATAGATGTAGCTACTCTAGTGATTATGGTAGATACTTGAAGATATTTTGTTTCCTGTATCTATTGTACATGTCTATATTCTGATCTAAATGTTGTATATAATTGAATTTGTAAAGGTAAACAATGGGCAGATCCCATGTGTTTCATTCTGTCATACCAATAAATCAAAATTTACAACAGCCTGCCATACATTGCATAAAAAAGACACTTGCAGTCTTCTAAAATGTACATTTCTTTAATGAGCACTGTCGTATATAGGTTACATTTCATTTTAAATATTACACCAGAGGACAACCATGCACTGACTGAGGACTAGGATTAACAGCTTCAACCAGGAACCATCTATTTCTTCATCCACTCCTCTCTCTCTTTCCGCTCACGGATCACCTCATTCAGATATGGTGACAGGTAGTGAATATCCTAAAGGAAAAACATTTATGGCTGAGTTTAGAGAGAGAGAGACATTAAGACTACTGAAGATCCTCTAAAATCTTAATTTTATTGCTCTTTTTTCTTTTACCGTCTTACTTTTTCTCCAGATTCACTTTGACAAGAAGTCCCATAAATCACTTTAAACTGAGAATTTACTTTTAGCATCTGGTTATTGACCATGTAAATAAGCATGCAATGTGACACAATTAAAATTAAAAATACTACTTTATTATCCTTATGTGCTGAATAAATCTCCATACTTTTGCCAACGTTATGCATCCCCACATCGACCCTGAACAAAAAGCAATTTTAAGTCTGTTCAGTTTACCTCTTCATATTTCGTCCACTTGTCTTTAGGGAGGAGCTGCTGCTTCATGGACAGATCCAGGGCTCTCTTGATCCTGAACATCCTGTCATTGTACATGTTTTCTGGAAGCCTCCTCAGCGCCTCTTTCACATCTGAATCCTCATAGATTGTGTCATCACGCATTAAACCTGACACAGAAAGCATACAATGCTGAAGACGCTTGCTAGAAATTTTTATAATACAAAAGCTTGTGTTCATCCAAGACAATTATGTTTTCACTCTTGTCATGTAGTAGCCTGTAAACTACTGCACTGTTGGGTTGTAAATTCTGAATGTTTTGATCAACACATTATTCTTTGGCCTTACCAAGCTTATTGAAGCCACACATGCTGTAATACCATTTCCGGAATCCAAGCATTAGCCTGCCCGTTGCTGCTTTGAAGAAAGACACACACAAGACAGGGTCACTCACACAGCACAACCTGATTTTAAGGACAAAAAATGTTAAAAGTTTGTTCCTGATAAGGTTGAGGAAGGAGTATGGCTGTGACGTATCAAGAGTTATCAATTTGTTCCATAGTATATAACAATATGCCAATCAAGGGCAATTTTTCTGCAGAGAATTTGTCATATGACACCATTTTTGATACTTTGAGTACATTTAGCTGATAGTGCTTCTGTTCCTTTCAGTGGGGATTTTATTCCAAGTGCTTTCACTTCAAATAGAATATGTTTTATTGTTGTATTAGTACTGAAGTAGAGAATCTGAATACTTCTTCCCCCACAGACTTTTCGTACAGTATATACAACCTGAAAACTCTAAAACCTGATCATTTCTGGTGACTGAGTACCTCAAACTGCGAAAGGCTACGTTATGTCACCTGTGACTTTCAGATCACCTTATCTGATTAAGACCTTAAATACTGGATGGAGTACTGTAGATAACATGTTCATCTGAGATTTTATAGCTAACATCTGCAACTGCATTAGAGTGACAGTTGAAACAACACAGCACTGGCTCTACTGGTGGTGAGCTAGCATTCGAAGACAACCGAGTACAAATGTTGTATCTCAACACCAAACACAAGCTGAACGCGACAACAGCAGTTTCGCAAACCGTTCCTCGCTAAAAAAAAAATGCAAGACAGTGAATATCTGGTTGTATTATAACGGAATATTGTGTATTTCCCCACCGGAGGCTAATGCTAAGCTAACGTTAGCTGAGCAGCACCCTTAGCATCAATTAGCACGGGGACACTAAAGGACACACGCAAGTCAAATGCGCCAAAAGGCGGATTCAGCCGAACAAAATGCACATAACGTTATATTATGTGACATAATATAAAATGTGTCATACCATACAGTTATAACACCATCTTTTATGAGTTATATTAAAAAGTGAAATATCGGTAAGGAGCGTTGTTCATTTACCTGGTGCCTTCGACGCCATGTTTACCACTGAGAATGACCGCGGTGCGTCATGGGTATTGAGGTCATAGCTTGCGCAACTTCACATTACATTATTTACGGATTATATAGGACTTTCTGTAATGTAAAATCTATTTAACAACGTAACTTTATCAAAAACTTTCTGTCAAATCAATCAGTGCGAAAATTAAATAAGAAGACGACATTCATTATGTATGAACAGCTTTCTCTAACCTCTGATCAGGACTGTGATTTCATATGAAGATTGAGCAATCACGTTTATCAAAAAGAGGAGGAGGGAAAAGTTAGGGGAAACTTATCTTAACTTTTCCTTTATCTGTCGAATCTGAAGCGAACTTCAGTATTGTATCAAAAAGCACAGTGGTGGCACAAGTATTCAGATCCTTTACTCAAGTGAAAGTTTAAATACCACACCTTAAATATACCCAATTACAAGAAAGGGTTCTGCAGTCAAACACTTATTGAAGTAGAAGTAGTTGCAGCAAAATAAGTCTTAAGTACTGAAAGTAAAGGCAGACAGCTGTGGTAAATAAGAGCAATATTTCAGGCAGAAGAACTGATTTACAATGTGTATATTTATTAAACATCACATTTACAAAGCAAACTTTTTATATCAAACTCTGTTGATGCTCTATAGTACTATAGTACTGTATGTTTAAAGACATTGATGTCTGCATGAATCATACATAGTACATGGTATTTATTCTGCATGTTGGACCACTTCTTCTCTTAAGTCCACTTTTATGTCCCCTCACAAAGTATCACAGTGTCTTTTGGAACAAATAAAAATCTTCCAATGTTGCCAAAGCCAACTCAGTGCAAAAGATCTCATCTGGCAAGGACACCAGTCGATCCAGGGAGATGTAGTTGGGCAGGTCTGGGTCATACTGAGCTTTTCCAAGGAACTCGAGGAACAGGTGCCGCTCTCTGACACGCAAGTACTTGGTGTTCAGGACCTGCAGGAGGAAATATGCTCAGGGTATAATTCTGAATATGGATATAAAACAAATCAAATTTATTCACATTGACCCTAATTTGGTAAATAGCTAACAACCAGCAGTTAATGTACCTGTGGGAACTTGGTGATCAGATGGTGGGGCACCTTCATGGTGTTGTGGATGAAGTCAAATAATTGGGTTAGCTTCCTTTTATTGGCAGTCAGCACTTTAGGGACAGTGAGAGCTATGTGTTGGATCTCATTTTCCTTAAAACCAAGCTCAATTTCACATACCTAAGTGGATCACATTTGAACACAGACACATGCACACAAAAAGAATCAAAACACAGTATTTCAGGAGGTCACTCAAGCTATGGATTATAGTGATGTCTTCTTTCATTTCAGATTACCTTCAGATTTTCTTTAACAGGCTCCAAACTGCCACACAGTAATCTGGGCAGACGAGCTATAATGTTCCGGGTCTGCAAAGAAAAACAAAACTAGCTGCAATTTGCTACAAATTCACTATTCCCTTTTGTGCATGAATTACAACACGCTGTGATAATGCTTGTGGAGAGATACTTACATTAGAAGCACTGAGGTTGAGTTGCTGCTGATAAAAACCCAGTCTATTGTCGAGCCTCTTCACACTGAAGTTTAATAAGTACGGAGCTCTGGACACCATGGATGCAACGGTCTCAGAGCTGAACTTCTTTGACTTGAGATAGTTCACCCTTCACAAACAACAAAAAAGAACATTATTAAAGACCTGGCCTGTCACTGCTACAATATACAGTATATAGGTTTACATAGTTTTGTATTTCCTATATCGTGAGATTGATTTCATTTAGAATAAAGAACTCTGTCAGATATTAGGGATCTAACGTTTCCTTCACCTCACCTTGCCTGCAGGCTTTCTAAATCCTCAGTGAGAATGAAGGGGTTGTGTGTGATGATATAGCCGATGTGAGACTCCTCCACCCCTATGTGTTTGAGAAACAGCAGCCTCGGAGCCACGTCCATGTTGAAGTCGAGCTTCAGCAGCATGGTGCCCACGTTGGGCCTTTGTTCAAGCTTCCACAGATTCACACCTACAAAGAGAGGTTGAATGATCAGGAATAAAAGAGATTTGGGTGAACTGACAAGTTAAACATCATTGCCTTTACTATCATAGTTCTAAATGTGCTTCCAAACTATCTAAATAAATATAATCATAATGTTCTCAACAGTTAATTTACAACTTGATTACCTAGTTGTACCAGCTTGCTAAGTGTCTCAGACTTGTCAACGTAGTCTCTGAGAGAGGTGGAGGATGGGGGAATGGCTGCAGGAACAGATATACTGACAGCCTCTTCATGAGTGATCTCCTCTAACGCAGAAAATTCAGCAGCAGCATCCAGATCTGATAAATGAAGAAAATACAAGCGGAGTAGACTTAAAGGCCATGAGCCTAATTATAAATGCTGATGCTCAGTAAATAAACTTGTGTGGTCAACAAGAGCAAACCAGTGTGTACCTAATGGCATCTGGATTTCATTCACTGGCAACAGGGGGCTCTTGTAAGCCACGACATCAGCTCTTGACAACTCCTCTTTAAACTTGTCTTCCTTAGCCTCAGTTGCCAGATGTTTGACCGATAATTCACTGTAACAGAACATCTGTTGTTTCCACCTCTGACTTGCCGGAGATGTTCTGTGATTCCCACTAAAAAACGAGGATCCATTCAGGACTTTGGTGATTACCGGTGTAACTGTTCTGCAGTGGCGAACCTGTGTGGAATGCTGCCAGGTAGTAGCCACTGTCTTGGAGCACAGAAGACTTCTGCATTTCAGACACAGCTGTGCACAGGATGAAGCCATGGTGACTCTGCAAAGAAAAAATGAACATGGCATGTTGGTTAGGTTTGGTTTTATTTTTGTCATGTATATATATAATACAAAGCATGCTATTCATTGCAAGAATTACACCTTTATTATTTCTCTGCAACAACAGTCTACTCCGCCTATATTTCATGAAAGCTATCTATTTGGATAAACACGCTACTGCAATATTATTTCACAGGACTTGTTTTAGCCGTTCCTGCGTGTGATGGCATGTAGGAGAAAACAAACTTTAACCACCAGTGACATTGGACATCTACAGAAAAGACATTTGGATAATTTACCTTATACATACAGATAAGATGTAAACCAGTTGTTACCATACGAGAGGCCAGCATACAGCTAAACTTAACGTTAGAGCCTAGCAAGCTAGCAGGACAACAAGCCTCTGTAAACCTTGAAAAACATAAACGAGACAAAGCCAATAAGTGGGCTTACACTGAATTATTTTAGAAGTTAACTTTTCACTCACAGTTTGTGAACCAGAACAATTAATCCTCACAGTCAACTCCATCGTTGACCAAAGTGTCGCCCAATGTCAACTGTTTTCACGTGCACAACAGCGGAAGGACTCAACGGAAGTGTCACAATTTGGAATGTACCACAGCGGCGTGTGTATGGGTGAACCCGACGTATTCAAAATACGCATGAGAGCGAAGAATTTAAAAAAGGTCGAAATTACATGATTAATAAAGTACTTACTTACTTAGACAAATTGTTTCCAAATATTATCTTAACGGTTTATACGTTTTTGTTCGGTGAATAGAAGTCGAGCTCGTAATTTCACGTACAGTCACCCCGCATTAGCTCTGTGGTTCAGTCCATCTTCAGGATTCTTGCGTGTTGCTCTGATCACACCGTCTTGACAATGTCCATCTGTCACAACTTTTAGTTTAATCTGTTAAAATTACAATAGTAAAATTCTGTAAGTAGTCCAGAACTATGGCAGGCGCCGTGACTACCCGAGCGCAGCGGAAGGATGATACCAGCTATAAGTTACATTTCCGAATGATAAACGAGCAACAAGTGGAGGATATCTGTATTGATTTCTTCTACAAGCCACACACTATCACACTGCTGACAGTTACTGTGCTCAGCTTGATGTACTTTGCGTTTACCAGGTAAATTATTCTCCTGCCCAGTGCTTGTTTAATATTAGTTGTGTTTATAAGTTAGTTATGAGTTAAATTGCTCCTTTCCCATCTATAAGCTGCCTATAACTGACTGTAATAGTGGTGAGTGTCAAGCAGCATAATCTTCCCTTTGTTAAGCATGTGATACTGTTTTGTGACAGGGATGATGAGCACTCAGACAACAATCTTCCGAGTTGGTCTTGTTGTGGTTGTCTCCTTCTTCCTGGTCATCAGTGTCCTGGCCTTTCCTAATGGTAAGATATGTAACTAAACTTACATTGGCTCCACTGTTCATTGGTATGTGATTCATCACCAGTCTATGTTGTTCTCATGTGTGGTAACTGGGATAATTAATTTTCTTTTGTCAAATTTGCTTCTACTACAAATACTACAAAAATATAAAAAGTCACTTATGTTACCTTCTTCAACAGGACCTTTTACCAGGCCGCACCCTGCCATATGGCGAATAGTGTTTGGTAAGTGTTTGCCTTCACCCTTGACACTCACTATGCATCAAATTCAAAGTACCCTAACTCTTCTGATTAGATCCTGTTTTCATTTGTCTTTAAACTTCCCCGTTCTTTCCTGTTGTGGATAGGTCTGAGTGTCCTTTACTTCCTGTTTCTTGTCTTCCTCATCTTCCTCAACTGGGACCAGGTCAAGACTCTGATGTACTGGCTGGACCCAAATCTGCGCTATGCCACACGGGAAGCTGACATCATGGTGGGGGGGATAATTTTGAGCTTAGAATGAATTAGTTCTCCTCTGAACAGTGAGGGCAAGTTCCTTGCTTCTCTATGGATGTGAAGAAACACAGGTTACAAGCTCTGTACTGAGAGTTTACATGTATACAAATATATGCGTGTGTGTGTATGTGTGTGTATATACACACATACATATATATATATATATATATATATATATGTACACACAAAAACTGATCCCATTCAAAGAGCAAACAGGTCATGCCTACTGTGAATAAAAAAAAAACAGAATTAATTTTGTGGTGCTATCTGAATCAAGCAGATGTAATTAGTATCACAAATTATAGAAATCTCTGAGACAAACTTGACAAACTGATTTTGGGTTATTTAAATAAAATTGGCTTAACTTGACATGATTAGAGAACATCAGGAACAGTTTTAAGATGAGAGAGTTTTCTTTTTTTGGTCAACATTGTGATTTTGTGTTACCCTTGTTTTCTACTCTACAGGAATATGCTGTGAACTGCACAACGATTACGTGGGAGCGCATCCTGAGCCACTTTGACATCTTTGCATTCGGCCACTTTGCAGGCTGGGCCATGAAGGCTCTGCTCATCCGCAGCTACGGCCTCTGTTGGACCATCAGCATCACCTGGGAGCTCACTGAGGTAGCATGGTTTGTGTGTGTGTGTGTGTGTGTGTGTGTGTGTGTGTGTGTGTGTGTGTACATGTGTTCAAGGTGAGAGCAGGCTTGATCTTCCTATGTTAATATTTGTAATGTAAATCATGCACAAATTTAAGTGGAATTCCAGAACCTAAACAGCATTCACCCCTCAGGGTCAAGTCTACAAGGTCATGCAAAAAAAAAAAAAAGTAATTATTTGTAAACTGTAGTGATCCACCTCATAGAAGAGAATAACATTGCTTCAGCTAAGTCTGAGCAGGCAACAGGGACTGACTGTTTGGGAGAAACCCATCATAACAAAACAGTAGTATCAGCAGGAGTCTCTGCACATGTCAAGAGCTGTTTCCTTGACTGCTGCCGATTGTTGACTGGGGGGATTAGATTACAGGATTTACCCTAATACCAGATTTACTCATCACAGAATGGACTGCGTCACAGAGTCCATGGTGAAACAAAGTGCAACCTTTATTCAAATAACACACTAACTAAATTTACATTTTGTAGATTTTATATTTTCCTAGCAGATACTGAGCCCTTTGATTGAAAATATTCTGATGTAACTTCCTGCCACATGAATATAATTTTTAGAATTAATTTTCTCTTATTTTTTGCAGCTGTTTTTCATGCACCTTCTGCCAAACTTTGCGGAGTGCTGGTGGGATCAGGTGATACTGGACATACTCTTATGTAACGGAGGAGGCATCTGGCTGGGTATGACCGTCTGCCGCTTTTTGGAGATGAGGACCTACCATTGGGCCAGTATCAAGTCAGTGCAACAGTTTCTTTTCTGTGTTTTTTTCTAAAATGACATATATGGCATCTTACAGATCGATCATTTTCAAATTCTAAACAGTATTAACAATCTAAAACAGGACTGTGTACTGACTGATTTTGTACTGTTTGAAGTCGTAACTCTGAGTGAAAATAGTATGTTTCATCGGTAGAGATTAAAGTGCAGTGTTAGTCAAAGTCAGGTGAAGCAGCCTATCGCTGAAGGAGATGCTCAGAACTTTCAGAGTGGAGGAGGGAGGTTCCTGTTGGTCTTGTGTGTCCCTTGCAGTGGCTCTGCACCCCAAATCCAATGCTAACGCTATCGCTATTTGTTCAAATCAGACAGTTTATGACACTGGAGCTCTTTAAAGCCCTGTGTCATGATTTGAAGTGAGACTGCATGTGTGTATTTATCTCTGTATACTCAAAGGTGCACATACTGTGTCTGTTCAGGGAAATCCACAGCACCACAGGGAAAATAAAGCGAGCCGTGCTCCAGTTCACCCCAGCCAGTTGGACCTATGTGCGCTGGTTCGACCCAAAGTCATCCTTCCAGAGACTAGCAGGCATCTACCTCTTCATGATCTTATGGCAGGTAGGGTTTGACCTTTGGTTTTAGGGCTGTAAAAGTATTTCCACTATTAATCTTTCTAAAATTCAGCGATTAATCACATATCCTGTAACTTGGTCATCCTGCTATCTCAGTTTGTAAACAAGTTCATTCATGCAGAATCCTAATCCTAATGTCTGTCCTGCATCCCTTATCTTCACAGCTGACAGAGCTGAACACATTCTTCCTCAAGCACATCTTCGTCTTTCAGGCCTCTCACCCGCTCAGCTGGTGTCGTATCCTCCTTATTGGAGTCATCACTGCACCCACAGTACGGTAAGTTCACCCATCACAATGACATCTTTACACAACACTTATGAGCAACAGTAAATGTGATATACTAAATTTAAATGCTACTTGAAGAATGAAGTTAAAATTGCTTATTTTCTTCAACCCTCTCCAGGCAATATTATGCATACCTGACAGACTACTCAGTGTAAACGAGTTGGCACACAATGTTGGGTGTTTGGGTAAGTATCTCTTGTTCTGTCAGTTCATGTTTTTTAATGGTGTAGAAACAAGTTTGGAAGCTGCATGGATGGTAGTTTTTGAAAAGTAGAAATAATTTTTGAGGTTTATCATAATAATCTCAGTTTTTTTCATTGCACTTCCCATGTTTTGGGTAAAATACGCTTTTGTCCCCTTGTCAGTTTAGCAATAAAAGCAGTAGCTTCGTAATCAAACTGAACTGACATTGAACTTTGTCCAGAGTCTGGTAGGTTGCCTTTGATCTATGTACTGTACAACACAGTGAAGGCGCCGTACCCACGCCAGTTGGATATCCCTGTTTTTAAATCAAACAGGGTCACATGTTCAACTTTTCCTGTTTACATTTGAAATGTGTTGATAGGCAAGAGATGTTGTAAATTCAAATATGACAACCAATCAGTGTTCTCATACAGTCGGCAACTGAGCAGTGAATGAAGACGGTTTTCCTACTGGTGGCAACAGTTCAACCAAACTCAGAAAAGTCCTCAGTTAAACTGCTGTTTTACTGGCCACATGATATATTTTTTAAGCCTGCAAGTTTTTCCAGATTTTTACAACTATTTTTGTGTATTTAAAAGATACATGAGAAAAGTGTTAACAATAGATAGGAAAAGAAAAATCAGAGGTACCTGGTACCAAGTTTTTTTTCATTTGGGTTTCATTTGAGAATATGTTTTTTTTTTCTAATTTGCTTTTATTTTTATTCATTTAGTCTTAAATGTTTAGTTTTAGAGAAGCTTTATTTAGATTCAGTTTTCCAACAGTATTTTTTTCTCTAGTCAATTGAAATTCGTAACATTATGTAGTTATCGACCTCATCTCAGACACAAAGCTGCTGATGCCCTTAGTCTGCTCCAGTTTCTATAGCAACGAGACAGGTTCTCTCTGTCTACTTGAAATACTGAACACTGAGACAGCTCTCTTGTCTGAGGTTTACTCCTGCAGTGTAACCTTTAAAACTGAACAAAGTTCCCACTGCAGCGTAGTGAGTGAGTTTTTCTCATGTGTTTAAATGGTCGGGAAACAACAATATAGAGCATGTGCATTTGGAATTAAATGCCACAGGTGTTGCACGACCATCAAGAAGCTCCATTGCAATGAAATGGGATTGCCAAGAGGGGGGGCCATTGTTAAATACAACAGCCTATGTTTAAAAATTTCAGAACAACAAAACCATCTGTCTAATTGTTCTGTTCTATTTCCTCTCAGAGCCATCGCTTTCCTGGAGGCTCTCGCTTGTATGAAATTTGGACATGACTTGTTTTCCAAAACACAAATTCGCTATGTACTCCTGTGGCTACTCTGTCTGGTAAGAAAGGACAAGCGTGTCTGTGTGTGTATGTGAGAGAGAGAGACAAGTGTGTATCAGTGGATATCATGTCAATAATGTCAAACATTACTACTTTACTTCTACCCTCAGTGACCCAAAAAATAAAGATGTCCGTTCAGTGCTGTATTTGATCTTAGTAACAGTTGTGTGTTGTTATGGTGTGTGTCAGAGACCTGTAGCAGGTTGGTGTTAAAGCTGACCATTTGTCTCTCTTCTCTTCTGCTTTAGGCACTCATCACACTTCTGTGTTTATATGGAATGGTGTGGTATGAGCAAAATAAAATGAAGGTAAGTTGTTAGTTGTTGATTTAAAGCTTCTATGCCATTTGAACGTCTGATAGAGGAGATTTTTGAAACTGAAACAGCTAAATGGAAATTGGCCATCATTTATTTTATTATTTCTACCTGTGCTTCTTCAGCTGTGGCATTTCAAAACGTTTTCTTTGAAACTGTGAACCAGAAGAGGTCAGAGAAACAGTATTTAATTTGGTTTGCAGTTACTCATTAGAGTTGAGCATTTTATTAGTGATTGACTCTGAGCTTCCCTCTGTTTACAGAGCATCTCTCTGCAAAGTGAGGACTGTGATGACAGCAGTGTTGTCGACTCGTGTGGCTTCATCCCAGATGGTGTTGCAGGTCAGTCTCATTACAGGCAGACTGGTGACAACTCTTCACTAAACTCCAACTTAGATGTCTAACAATTTTTTGGTTGTTTTCCTCCTCAGGTCAGAGGGAGTCTTTGAGAAGTTTGCAACGTACAAAACGGAGGAGAGCGACAGGGAGGAACAGATTTGCGAATGACCATGGAGGAAAGAGACAATAAACAACACTGACACTGAGTAGTCATATCCTCTGTGTTGGTGAAGATTAGTGATGGAAGACTAAACAAGCCAACAAATTTATATGCTATTCCAACTTATCAAGTTATAATAGCTATGGGAGTCAACGAGCTGAAAGCGCCATAGACCTGCAGACTGATTCTCTATGGAACTGCAATACTAGCAAACCTTTAAGATTGTATGAGAAGGTCAAAATTGATAGATATGAGTAGATAATAATAAGGAATATGCACTGGATTTTGAAAAATAAAGATCAGATTGCCTTGGACTATAAAAACTAGCAATTTTGCACTGTGGGACATGTGCATACAACCAGTCAGGGGTGTGCCATCTTTATAAGTGTGGTCTGGTTTGCAAACCTGTTTGCACCACCACCCTGAGTATATACTGTATGTGCTACAGGTACTTGGATTTGTTTGCACTTAATCTTTAACTCTTTGTTTTTGTTTATTACTGTGCACTGAATTTAATAGCTTTACTAAACTAAAGAGCACAATTATTGTTGTGTATTATGTGTTAACTTTGTGGATTTGATGTCGTTGTGTTTATATAATATTTGCCAAAAGTGACCAAATTTCTATAAATAAGTAAACTACTGGTATATACAGCACAGTCTTATTTTCCTCAATTAAAATAGCATCATTGCAGAAGATTTTTTTGTACTTTAAATGAGAGGAACAACCAACAGTAACTGAACCAACTGTAGCCTTACATTGTTAACCTATTAAGCTTTCATCAGTGTGATCATTGCACTGTTGTGATGTGTGTTATTTTTGCAATTTTTGTGCGTGTTTGTAATTAGGGAGAGAAGTAAGCAGTGTATGTGTATGGTGTGGTGACAGAATACTGTGACATTCAATGCAATAGCACTGTGGTGACATTCAACAGCAGAGGATAATCACTTGTGAAATGATCCTTTTCAAACGCAGTTGTTGTTGTTGTTGCTTTTTAATGATCCAAATTAATACAATGTGAAGTTAATATAACACAGTAAGTGACTGGTTCACATAAGCTGTTACTGAATGCTGCAGTACAGTTTCATTAAGTGTTAACCAATAACTAGTGTTAGTAAGCTCATGTCTGCTGATTAAATTTTTATTTACATTTTTTCAATGAAACCTCCTTAAACAGTAGCCTGCTGCAGTGATTCCAGTATTTTGAGTTTCTACTATTTACTTTGTTTAATATAAAATGTTTTGTGTACCTTCAGATGCACTACTTGTTATTACAGATGTTTGATTTTATATGGGTGGGTTGTTTTTGTACACATAATTAAATGATTACAAATCATAAATGTGTTTTTCATGATGTCCTTGGTCGAAGATATTTTATTGCTCCCCTTGTCCTTGAGATGTCTGCATGAACAGACTGACACACATTAATGTTGTCATCTTGATTTCTGTTTCACAACAACAACAATATAACATAAATAATTTCTGGGGACATGTCCAAGAAACAACTCCCATTGACAAAATAATCAACAACATATTTTAAAACCTTGGCTGTGCGACAATTTTCAGTCGTATGACATTAAATAACCCCATGTTAGAGCCATGCGGTACAAAGTCCTATCAAACCTCTTTGTTATGTTCAGCTACTACATTTCCCATGATGCCGCTGCGCGTGGCCGCTGTGCTGGATGACAGCTATCCGGCGCCGAAACACCGATAGACACTCAGACGAAAGAGCCATGGCGGCCACGGGTGGAGGGAAAATTAGAAGCAGGAGATATCACATCGCCTCTAAACCTTACGCCAAGAGTAAACAGGTAAATCGAGTGAAAGTTTTCGTTTTTAAAGCCCGTGTCGAGGCCTTTACGGTGATCGCATTGTCGCTATCTCTCATCTCTTGTTATTGTTTTGTTGGAGACATTTTACGGCCTGCTGTTAGCGCTCGTGGCCTCCACGCGCTGTTAGCATGTCCGGGAAATGCTAGTGAATTAGCAAGCTGGCTTATAGGTTAGCAAAATCACACGGACTTGACAGGTCAAATCACGGCACAGTGAGTCGTTAAGACTAGTTAACCAGTATTTGTTAAAGTACACGCATAGACATGACACGTCGGAATAACCAGTCTTAGCTCTGTTAGTGAGTTCTTAGCTGCTAGCGAAGTTAGCGGAAAGCAAGGAAGTAGAATTCTACATATTAGCCGGTATAGCTAATGCTAGTTAGCAGGCTAACACTGGCGAGCAACGCATTGTTGTCTTTGGCTCTTAAGTTTGGAGGCTTCACACCGTTGCCGGCAGAAGTGACATGGTCATTTGGGGCCAGTTTACACCTGTCCACAGCTGTGACCGGCTCTCGTGCAGATAATCTTTAAGACTGAGGCGCTCGCGTGTCGGGTAACGTTTTGGGTGTTAGGCTAGCTAATGTTAGCCAAATCTCAGTCACTTGGATTGCGCAGGAAGCATCGGCTGGTTGGGAACCCACATGGTTGCCTCAGTGGATTCATTTGCTGCTTGGACATCAACTAACTAACGTTGGTTTTTAACTTCACTCCATAATGTTAATAGTGGGCATTATGTGACTTGACACATGGCAGACTCATTGACCTATTTTGTCAGTCATCCTGAAGAATATTCTAGTGAACCACAAATCAGATAGTTTGTTTATACCAAAGTCAACTTTCCAATGTGTCTTCTGACCGCACAGGCGGGATCTACTTCAAAATCAAGCTAGCTAGTTTCATTGACTATGGTGTGGATATCGACAGTTATACAATCATCTGATTATTGTGACCAGATAAAGGCAACACTTAGATTCACTTTGTTGCCAGTTTATAACCCCCAGCAGTCAAGATTTGGATTATTTCATTGATCAATTATTATTGTGTGTGGCAGTTATCCATATGTGTGAACTTACACCACTTTGAACTATATTCCAATTTAGGTAGACATATAAAGTTACCATAGTATAGTATGTGCATTTATGCAAACTAAATGTTAGGTTCAGGGTATTGTATTTGTTGAACATGTTTTTAACATCAGTCCTCTATTTGTGTTACACACACTTAAGCATTCACCGTCATTGAGAGACAGTGGGTGAAGAAATACTCTACAGTGTGCAATGCTGCCACCACAAACTACCACCTCTAAAATAACCTTAAAGTTGAACAATATAATTTAGTACAGGCCTGGGGCTGATGTTGTACACTGTTTATTTTAACTAGTTGGACCTAATTAACTGTCAACTGCATGAATATTTGGTTTAGTGTAGTTTTTTGTAGTTAAGCATATGCACAAAGAAAAGACATGTAATTGATCTAATAAATGCTACTAACTTGGCATGTAGTCTCAGTGTCATGGTAAAGTTATTGGCACCATATCCCTCTTCACCAAACCGCAAATCTTTTGATCATTAGATGTTGACCCTATGCTAAATATTTGCTGTGCTCAAGACGATGTTGACAGAGGAGAGGCTGAGCAGAATGTGTTTCCAGCAACAAACAAATGAGAATAACTGCCCAACCTGAAACTGTGATGTTTAGTTTGAATAAATTCAAATATGACTTTAGCAGTGCCTTGGCTGTGCCATAAGGGGGGTCATGGTTACATCTTGGAATGTGCATATATTTGACTGAAAAGCAAATAATGCGTTTTTTGAGGTTCATACACACGTCTGGACTGAAGTCAGCCAAAAACAATGAGTACCCCAGTCTTGTGTACAGTTTTCATTGAAAGATGGGTTGAGCTTTTCTGCAGTAGCTTGGTTTACACAAGACTATTGGTTAAAAAGCAGAAGAAGCATGATAAGACATGCAGTGTTTGCACCATCACAGTCTTGATTCATCTCACATCCTCTGTAATTGCTTGCAAGTCATAACAATGGGAGTTTTTCCCTCATCAGCACTTACTGTACCTCTTCACGTGATATAAAGTAGACAATAAAACTGTCTAAAAGATCTAAATACGTGAAAGTGTGCATGCTCATCACATTTACTCATGTGACTTTTTTAGCTTAAAAAGCTAGATGCACTGATCTGCACATTTACAGCTGTATTCAAAGTTAGACATGAGAGGTTCCTCAGAGAGTGGAGTCAGTTGACTACAGGTCGCTTAATCACATGGCCGCGTCCACAGCAGAAATGGAGCACCCTTAAAATCCCTATAAAAATAGTGTATGTAGTGCTAAGTAAACTAGCACTGGGGTGTTATTACACTCTTGACTAGTCAAAGTTGTGTGTATTTGCACATAGGTTAAAGTGCAGGGTGGTCCACAGGTGTATTTCAAAGATAAGCAGGAAGTAAGAGGCACATATGGCTCTTATCAGGATTTGAAAGCTGCCAGGGGTTACACAGCATGTACATGAAGAGATGTGCTGGCTAACTAGCTCCTTTGCTCAACTTTTACCTTCTCCATCTGGCATCTTGTCACATAAGATGTGGAACAGCATTACCTTATCTGATGACTTCCAAATACAGCCACAGTACCAATATAATAGCTAATGAAATTATATCATAAATTAAACTGATGTGTTGTTTTGTTCACTGCTCTCTAACATATCCTTCCTTTTAATTGGTTGTTGCATTTATGTTATAGATATTATTTATGCCCCCCTCCATACTGCAACTCAAACTGCTCTATCCAAGAGGGTTATTCAGAATGTACCAACATTAATTGCTCATTTATTCAACCACAGGAGCAAGTTTTGATCAAGGCATGAAGTTCAACAGCATTTTGAACAGAATATACTTCCCAGCTGACTTCAAGGAATGCAAACCCCTCGGAGATGGTGGATGTATTCCAGTTAGCCAGTTAAGACCTTTCTCAGTTAAGAATGTGCCCCAAATGTAGAAGCCAGTTTTTCACTTAAATGCTACAGCTCATAGATTCTACAGAAGAGAGCTTTCTAGATATTTAAATCCTGGAAATGCCAGGACGTTCCGTGCTCGGTGTAGGAGTCAAGACTCATTCTTATCGATTCATCCAGTATTAGACCTCAGTACAGTGCAGACCAGCGTCACTTCTCGCCGGTCGCTGCTTCATGGAAGCATACACAGTGCCTGACCCAGTTTCTCTCTTACTGAGCTTGTGTTTTGCTTTACACTGGGGAGGACGAATGGCTGCTCACTGCAAGTGGGGCTGCGCAGCTGATTCAAATATTAAAATGCAGCGTTGATTGCTCATATTTAGCAAATCACAAGAGTCCAGCAACTGTTTTATATGATTCTCAGAAAGGCCTCAAAAACAAATTATGTGGAATTGAGCACCATAAATACACTCATCAGCTTCTTATTTGTTTTCCTGGTGTTAGTAGTTGAAAAATAAGAGCCAAGCATTTTTACCCACAAGTTTTGTTTTGCTGAATTTTATCCAATGCCGATCACCAAGGAATTCTAATGATGGGGCTAGAAATAACGTCCTAAGTTTGCGGTTCTTTGTTTTGTCTATGTGCTTTCATCTCTGCCTCTCACTCATTTCATTTCCCCTATTCATGGCTTCCTCTCCCTTTCGCATGTTTTTATCAGCAGCAGTCAGGCCTCATCAGTCGAGTGACAGACACAGTAAAGAGCATCGTTCCTTCCTGGCTGCAGAAATACTTCAAGAATGGAGATGTTCCTGAAGGAGGGGGGGCTGTACAAGGGACAGACCAGAACTGCCAGCCTTCCCTTCCTCCGCCGCCTCCTAACGGCAGTGAAGAAGGACCTCCTCCACTTGATGGACGTGACTCCCCGGAGCCTAGCACCAGTAACACAGGTGAGGGATTCTTTCAGTAGTTTATCAAGGGAGTATAAAATCCCTTGCATGAGAAATGCTGTACTCATCTGAACCTTTGCTGTCTTTGTCAGAGCCCTCAACCAGTCGGGCATCCCTGAACTTTCAGGAGTATGTGCTTTCTCGACCTCCTCTGAGTCGCTCCCACCTTCATTTCCCCCCGCTGGATGCTTCCTCCCCGACCCTGGGGGCTTCCAGCAGCCTCTTCTCTCAGCCTTCCACCTCCTCAGCCCCCGGACCCTTCTCCACAGGCTTCTCCTTGGTCAAAGAAATCAAGGACAACCTCTCACAGCACGAAGATGATAACATCTCCACCACGAGTGGGTTCTCCTCCCGCGCCTCTGACAAAGGTAAGTGTTAGCATAAAAGATGTCCCTCCACCCACTGATTAGCATCCCTTCATACAGAGGGGAAATCACCTGCTGAGGTGATTGATTGGAATGAAAACCTGAAGCCCATTGACTCTTCTTGGAACACAGTTACCTACATTTCTGCAAACACTTCTTGTGATGATCTGATTTGAGCAGGATTTCTTTGCATAGTCTGAGACTGAATAGCAGCACATGAACCGCAAGTTACATCACAGAACCAAAAGAAGTTGCTGATTTTAGCTTTAAGGAATAATTGAGAAATCAGAGGCTAGTGTCAGTGACTTTATTTCTCTATATTTTAGACTCAGACCTAATATATATAATATAGAGCCTAAGCTCAATTTTTAGGAAATGGTATGATACGAATCACCTCTTTTTCAGATGTCCCCACTTCCAAAACAGCTTCACTTCCCCAGCTTTGGTCTCCAGAGATGGACAGAACAAACTCTGGACCTCAGCCTTCCCAGTCCAGTCTGAAAAAGCCTGCTTTCAACCTGTCCGTCTTTGGAACATCCTCTAATGTGAGTATCTGGGTGTCTGTCCATCAGTATAGTGAGTTTGTCAGCATTTATCATAGTAAAAGGGGAAAAAAGAAGGCCGAAAGAACAGATGTGTGCCACAAGGCTCTGTGTTTTGGTGTCTCAGGGTGTGATCTAGGCTGCCATTAGAGCAGTGACCCACTTCGATATAAAATGTCCCTCTGGAATTTGGTCAGTGCATCCAACTCTTCAAAGTTACACGCACCACAAAATTGCACAAATTCTGCACTGACTGTTGCTTTGTAGGTGTAGATAAATGTTGGAACCTCAAGCTTTCAAATGTAGTCATTAATGATTTACAGTCATTTTATCTGGCAAATCAATGTTGCTGTTCCTCTGCTCACAGCCAGACAGTGTCTTGTTTTGTTGCATTCAGTGTCTCTCTCACGTCATCAACATGCTGTACATCTACTTTCACATGCATGGCAGCATGCCAGCCACCACAACATATAAGAACTAGTTTGTAGTGGTGTGGCAGTCTGACTCAGATTTTAACAAGGAAAGAATAAAGTGGTGTTAAAGATATAAAAACAAATTCACAGTGACACCTTGTACAAGTCTTAGCTTGTTGCTCCACATGTTTGTGACAATACTCGGACATCACAGACAGTATCTTTCACATTAAACCATATGGGATGGTGATATAATTACATCTGAGAAAAATGTCTGACTTGATCGGCAGAAGCAAACAGTTGAAGCTGAAATACTAATGGATGTGACCGAATATTGGAAAGATTGCAGGACGTATTTTACTTTACTAACCACTTTCCCTTGTTTCATGTATCACAAAACCATAATTTCAAATTATTTGATGAGTTCGTGTTTGAGAGTGCCATTTATTAGTAATACAACAAAGTAATTTCTCTTAAACCCAATATTGAAAACCTTTCTCTTCCAGTCAACATTAAACAGCACAGCGCTGAATTCCAGTCAGCTTGGAGATTCACCCTTCTACCCTGGGAAGACCACGTACGGTGGGGCAGCTGCAGTCAGGAACGCTCGCACACGTCCAGGAACACCGTATCAGGTGAGGACCATTTAGACCAGACACTAAGACTCAAGAATTCAAGAATCAAGTAATGCTAAAATTTTAAAATCATGAGTACACTTTAGTTATGGTTACTCCATGTACATTCAGTGTTTTGGATGTTAAAGTTCATCAGCCCTTAGTTGGTCAGCCGTTTATTTCTGACATCATAAGATTAATGTGACTGAGGTGTGAATATTAGTCATTTAATTGGAGACTAAATTAGCTCCTCTGATCTGTAGGCCCCAGTGAGGAGACAGATCAAGGCCAAGCCTGCTGGCGCTCAGCCCTGTGGGGTGACCAGTGCCACAGCCAGACGCATCCTACAGTCTTTGGAGCGCATGTCGAGCCCTCTGGCTGTGAGTATACACACAAACACAATCTCAGCAGTTCAAACTTGATTTCAACTCAAAGTGTATCAGTGGTATATAGACTTGATATGCTGTTAATGACCATGCTTATGTAAATTTGTGTCATAATATCGTAGCCTTTTCCTGTGAAATTATATATTTGTCTAAAATAGCTCGTTCTTCCTTGTCTACAGGATGCTAAGAGAATCCCAGCAGCAGCCTCATCCCCCCTGTCACCAGTAAGTGATTTTAATGTACTCAATGTTACAAGTTTTTTTAAATAAAACCACCTGAACACATTTGATAAATTTTTGTCCAATATAAACAGCCTGTTTTTTCTTTGCAGTCAATGGATGGCACAAATCTAGATGTTTCACATTTCCAGTCGAAAAAGAAACGGGTAAGTGCACTTTTTTTTCTCTTGTTACCGTACTCCTTCATGTCTGGTCCATCAAAAATTGCATTTGTGAGGAGCTTCTGATTCTATAATAACCTAATGCCATATGTCCCTGTATGACTTGTGTGTGTGTGTACACTAGCAAACAAACTTCACTTCTGTCTTCTAGAGTGTTTGTACAAGGCTCACAAGGCTCAGCGGAGTGAACGAAACAGGGATGTCATTGTACAAACTCAGCAGCACTTGTTGTGGTTTGTCTTCCTGTCATTTCCTGTCCCACTGCCTGTTGGCCTCCTTTACAATAGTTAACAGGATTCTCTGCGGCTGGGACACAGCTGTTCACTACTGTGCGTGCGCGTGTGCACGTGTTTTCCTTGCATGTACATGCAAGTGCTTGTGAGCAAAAGTGTGCTAGACTTCATGTTGTATTCGGGTCATGAAAGTGTGTGTATGAGCAGTGTGTTAAGTGCAGTCCATTGTTAAACTGTGCCAGCTCTTGTCCTCAGTAATAACTGTCAGGCATTCCCATCTGCGACAGCTGCTTTGTAAAGGCCAACAATGGTGTATTGACCCACGCAGGTCCAAGATAAGAAAGTCCACAGTAAACGGGTCGTTTCTAACTTTACTTTGGTGTACCCTAAAATATAACTTGTCTAATACTAGGTTTTCGAGACCCATAGTGATACTGATATTTGAGAGTTGAAAGGAATAGCCTATACAAATGCAGTGTTGTGTTTTGATGATTTGAGAGGAAACTCCTCTGGCCATGTTTGTTGTGTTGAAGCTCTAACTAAATACCTAAATCCAATGTCATGACTCACGTGTCATGTGTTTTAATAGTATTTGTACACTCATTAAGTTTTGTATCATTGAGTCAAAAGCTATATGAGACACATTTAGACAAAGCAGCACCTTTATTCATTATGAATCTTATATTTGAATGCCCTGTCTTTAATTCAGATGGATTCCACCCTCCCACCGGTGCAGAAGCTGGTGGTTCCTGCTGCAGCCTCAGTGTCAGGAAACCGCTCTGTGTCCTTCAGGCCTACTTTGACCCCCGGAGGAGTGAGCCGAACTCTGGACAGGACCCCAAGAGAGACGGTGAGAAACACAATGCTGCATTATTTTGCAACACAACATTGTTCCTCTGTGTCTAATACACACTCCAATACTAATTATGTTTGTTTCTTATTCCCACAGCCCACAAGACAATCACCGCAACTACCTAAAGCAACCCCAGGTCCATCTCAAAGGTACTGATGCAAGACTGATAGGAATGTTCTGATTGGTCTGAGACCAATATATTGAAATCCATTACAGATGTTACCATCTGTTGGAATAACTATTAAATTTTTTCATAGAATTATGTGGTTCACAGTGTTGTGTTATTGCTGATTGGTTCCCATGGAAACAAGATACGTTTCCTAGCATTTCTGTAGTGATAAGAGGTTTGAGAATATCACAAGAGAAACTGGCAAAATAATATAAAACAGTTTAGTCTGAGTAACAAGCAAGACAATCACAACATCCCTGGTAATTTTTTGTGAATAGCCTGACTTCTCTGTGTATGACTTTTAGTTTGTTTTACTTACTACACCTTTTGCCCTTCTTCCAGCACAATGGGTTCCAGTGGCCCAGTCTATCCTCTGTCCAGCACGCCTGCAGCCAGCGGCGTCAGCTCTGGAGGAGGTAAGATGAAGAGAGAGAGGACCAGTGCACGACCCTCATCTAAACGCCCTGAAGAGGATGAGGTGAGAAGAGAGTTTGGATCAGGAAACTACAGGCTTCTATTTCCAAGACTAATGATGCATTCCTAACACAACATTATGTATTATTTACAGCGTGTCTTAAATCTAGGTTATACCTTTCCAGTGCAAACAGTTCCTTTCACCACCAGTCTGAAAGATGCACTAAAGTGATGTTCATGCCTGTGTCTGTTTTCAGGTGGCTGAGGTCCCCGAACTTCCAACTATTTCACTTCCCATCAGCACCTCTGCCTTGCCCACTTTCAGCTTCTCCACCCCTCTTCCACCTCTCACCACCTCCACCATCATCAGCTCCACCTCCAACGCCACAGCCATTACTCCTGCCAAGGAAACATTCACAAATAAGGTTTGTCTTAAAACTGTCTCATCCCACTACAGTGTTACTACGGGTCTAATGTGCCCCTGACAACATTTTACTAATTTTCATGTTTATTTTCAGGAGCCTCCAACAGCCACGACACCACCCTGTGTACCTTTTACATTTTCCTCCCCTATTGTCAAAGCAACTGCTGCTAGCCCACCTTCCTTTTCCCCTTCAGTAAGTATCATCATCACTGAGTCCTTATATTTCAATCACTTGGAACAGTAACACTGATAATAAGTGCTATTTGCTTTTCCTCTTTGTAGGCTGGATTTACTTTTAGTGCACCCGTAGCAAAGTTAGGTCCCTCCATGTCAAACGGGAAGCTGTCGGCTCCCATAGCAGCAGCAGGTAACGTTTTCTTAAACTCTGCCTCATCCTGATTTCTTCCCTTAACTAAGAAAATTTGAGTTCAGTTTTGACCTTTGTGTTTTCATGTTTTCTACAGTGAAGCCAGCAGCTAACAAAAGCACAGAAGATTATGAGGGACCCTTTAAACCAGCCAAGGTCCTGAAGCAGGGCAGCGTGCTGGATCTTCTCAAAGCACCAGGTTGGAATCACTGACACATTAACTACAATCTTTGAATGTTTTTTGGAGGCTTGTATATTTTTACAAGACTCAATCATGAAAGTTCACTGTGTTCATTCCTCTCCTGTTCCCTTTAGGCTTTGGCTCTCCTGTTGCTCGGACTTCCCCAGGTCCAGACAGCGCTCCCCAGCCGAACTCCACACAATCCACCGCCCCCTCCTCCACCTCCACAACCACCTCCTCCCTCTCTTCTTCAACAGGCTTTGGTGATTTGTTCAAAGCCCCGCTAAACGGCTGGAGCTGTGACGTGTGCTTGGTGCAGAACAAGCCATCGGATGCAAAGTGTGTTTGTTGTGCGGCCCCACAGCCCAACTCCTCCTCATCTAAATCTATGGACAGTAAGCCTTCACCCACAACTTCAGTTGGGCTGGAGAGCAGCAGCAGCTCGAGCGCCGCCACCTCCTCCACCACTACGACCACCACAGGTTTTGGCGCAATGTTTTCCAAACCTGCAGGAACCTGGGACTGTGACACATGTCTTGTTATAAACAAACCCGATGCAGTAAAGTGTGTGGCCTGCGAAACAGCCAAACCCGGAACGGGGCTTAAACCGTCACTGACTCTTCCCTCTGCCTTCTCAGCTGTTAAGACTGCTCCCACCCCCACAGCCCCCGTTTCCACAGGGTTCGTCGGATTTGGAGACAAGTTCAAAAAACCTGATGGGGCATGGGAATGTGATACATGTTTGGTACAGAACAAGGCAGAGGACACTAAGTGTGTAGCCTGCATGAGCGCTAAACCAGGTAATAAGAGCACGACCACGGTAATGTTGCTATTTGAATGCAGAGTCTTGGGTTTTGGTTTTCATGAGAGTAGAATTCCTCTGACTGTGTCACAGACAAAAAAGGTGTTTTTAAGCATCTCTTTATCCTCATCAATGCTACAGGTGCTTCAGCAGGAACATCAGCAGGAGCTTCAGCAGGATCATCATCTGCAACCAGCACTGTTTCGGTGTTTGGGTTGGGAGATAAATTCAAGAAGCCAGAGGGTTCCTGGGAGTGTGATGTCTGTCTCGTACAGAATAAGGCTGCAGATGTACAGTGTGTTGCTTGTCAGGCAGCCAAACCTGGAGCTAATGTGGAGCCCAAAGGTAAAAGAGCAACCTATTTTCAGTTTTTTTGCAAGAACGTGTTGGTAAATGACTTCAGAAGCCAAATGTCAGTCATATTCTCAGTCAGTCATAAAATTCTGGTTTCTGTGTATTTGGGACGACATAAGAATGATGCATAATGGCATGTTGCTGAATCTTTTGGCCTCATATGAACCTGTCAAAATATTGGGTTTTGTGATACTCATGACTTGAAATGTTGCCTGAACCTGATGTATTCTTTTCACCTTTTTGAATTTTTGTTTTCCTTTGCTTTTCTTCAGCTTTTGGTTCATCAGCTGGTGGGACTTCAGGCTCCTCTACGTTTGGGTCTTCTACCTCTACTTCTGGAGGTTTCAAGTTTGGCACATCAGACAGTACCTCGGGGTCTGGATCTGGAGGTTTTAAGTTTGGGGGCTCATTTTCAGAATCCTCCTCTACTACTACTACTTCTTCATCAGGTGGGTTCAAATTTGGAATCCCGTTTGGAAGCTCCTCATCAGAAACCACTTCTAAAGACACTACTGCCTCATCAGGGTTCAAATTTGGCAGCTCATCTGAGGGCTTTAAATTTGGGGCTGCCTCTAGTGATGACAAAAAGTCAGAACAACCTGCCTCTGGTTCTGGGTTTAAGTTCAGAGCCAGTGGTGGGATAGTGTTTGGAACTGGATCATCTAGCACAGACAGCAACTCCTCTAAGGGCGGCTTCACCTTTGGACTGTCAAAACCTGAGGAGAAAACATCAGACACCACCACCTCATCGTCTGTTAGTTTCACTCCTCCTGTTTCCTCTCAAGAAAAGAGCGACGGCGCGGCATACATCAACCGACACCACATCAACAAACGCAAATGCGACCACCACCACTACCACCACTGCCGGGTCTGTGTTCGGGAGACTGGGAGAGCCAAGTCTGGCGACCACCACACCACAGGGGGGCTCTGCGTTTGGATCCTTACAGACAGACAAAGAGCCAGCTGCTCCCACGTTTACCTTTGGGAAGCCAGAGGAAAAGAAGGAAAGCGGGACCTCCTCCGCTGCGTCTACCTTCCTCTTTGGTGCTGCTAGCAAAGATGCAGATGCAACATCGGCGCCGGCCGCTTCAGGCGGCTTTTCTTTCAGCAAGCCCAGCGCTCCAACTGAACAACCTCCACCACCTGCGTTTACCTTTGGAAAGCCAGCAGACAAGAGTGAAACATCTACTGCAGAGGCCCCAAAGCCCTCCTTCACCTTTGGGCAAAGTGCTACAGGTATTTAACTTGTGACTATTACACTTTCAGTAAACCTTTGATATGTAATGACCTCCATGGTTTATTTGAGAGGTTGTTCTGTTTGGCAAATTGTTAAAGGAATGATTCTACATGAGGGAAAGGTTTGCGTTTATGATCCACAAGCAACACTTTCTTCTTTCCAACAGATCCTGCTGCTGCCGCTGCTCCAAAACCAGCATTTTCCTTTATGACTAGCAAACCCGCCAGCACCACCAACCCCATCACCTCGTCATCCTCCACCCCAACCCAGAGTCTGTTCGGTGGCAGCAGCAACAACAGCAGCAGCTCCACCCAGGCCCCAGCTCCCTCCACAGCTCCCAGCACTTTCATGTTCGGTCAGCCTGCTGCGGCCTCCAGCGATGCTTCTCCAGCTAAAGCCTTTGTCTTCGGCCAGAGCCAGGACAGCCAGCCGCCCGCTCCGTCAACTGCTCCTCTGAACTCTGTTCCCACCCCAGCTCCCTCACAACCCTTCATCTTTGGTGCTTCTGCCAACGCTGCTCCAACTGCTGCTGCTCCATCCTTCAGTTTTGGAGCAGCAGCACCCTCTGCTGCTTCAACTTCAGGTCTGTATCTTCTTCAACTATAAAACATTTACATTTGTTATAATCAAATCTCGCTTTTATCTCATTATCCGTATATGTATTTATGTATTTTTCATCCTCTTTCTTTATCACTGACAGCTCCATCTGCAGCTCCCTCTCCATTTGTGTTCAGCTCGGCCCCCACTGGTGGGTTCGGGGCCAACCAGGCTCCTTCTTTTGGCTCGTCCTTTGGATCCCCTTTCACAGCCACACCCTCCCAGAACCCAACTTTTGGGGCCAAACCCAACGCCGCCCCTGTCTTTGGACAGCAGGCCAACTCCACACCTGTATTCGGAGCAGCTGCTAATTCTGCACCAGGTGAGTCGCTTCAGGTTGTGCGTAGTGTGACATACCAGTGATCCTCACGATATGAAGTTATGATTATCTTGTGTAGGGGAACTCGTATTTGCCTTTAAACATGTAAATGTGTATTTCTCAGGTGGAGGCTTTCAGTTTGGAGGAGCCAGTGCATTCGGATCCACAAACAACACCTCGGGTGTGTTTACTTTTGGAGTGGGTTCAGCGGCTTCTCCCACCCCCGCTGCCAACCCTCCCATCGCACCCCAGACAGGAGCACCTGGAGGTGGATTCAGCTTCTCACAACCCCCAACATTCAATATTGGGTATGTTGCACCTTCTGGGTATGTTTTGAAGAACATGTGCATCCTCTGGCCCAGTTTAGGGGAGGACACAGTGTACCATTCATTTAGAATAGATAGTAAATATTTTAATAAATCAGCTGTTGAATCAATCACAGACTGCACTGTTTTCACTAGATGCTTTATATTGCTCTTAATAGTTATATTAGAAGCCGTCCTTTTATTACCAAGAGACAAAGATGGACTACTTTAGAATTAGACACGACTAGACAAGAAATATTTTTACTCCACCAACTCAGTGTAGCTGACGTCTTTGTGTGAAGCCTTGAATGGTAGAGGAGAATGTAGTTTTGTCGACAGGCTGCATTTTTGTTTGTGACTTGATCTTGTAGCCGTAGCGCTGTGCATTATGTGTGATGCTAAATTATTAAAAAGGGTTCCATACATTTCAGGTACAACAGTGGCTCCTCAACATTTTTGATAATACTTTGGTATCTGAGAAACAATAATATTGCTTATTAACTTATGTTTTGTTGCGGTTCTGATAATGACAAGATGTCATTTGCTCTTCCAGGGCAGCTAAATCCTCCATGGCCTCTCCTGCTGGACAACAAACCATTGCTGGACGCAAGATCAAGACAGCAGTGCGGCGCAGAAAGTAGAGCCCTGTGGACTCGACTAGAAAGCAGACATGACTTTGACTTGACTTATACCCCTCCCTTCCCCCACTGCTGAAGGCTGACTAAAGTTGGGGAAGGTCTCAACTGGACAAACACTGAAATGACTTGGCATGTGAAGAAGGGCCGAGGCTCGGGGCTGGGCTAGGGCTATGGCTAGGGTGGGGCGGGCGGGGGGGAGGAGGGGGCAGCCCCGCTTTTGTGCTCGGGCTGGACTGGAATGGGTGGGTGGGTGGGTTTTAGCTGTAGGCTGGGGCTGATTATTCAGA